>NW_015164671.1:691189-727904 GCF_001447785.1 Gekko japonicus
CTTCCTTCCTTCCTTCCTTCCTTCCTTCCTTCCTTCCTTCCTTCCTTCCTTCCTTCCTTCCTTCCTTCCTCTCTCTCAGCCACCTTCACAATCCAGTCAAAATCTCAATAAGCCCTTTGCTCTGCTCCCTTTAACTATCTCTATCTCTATCTCTATCTATCATCTCTCTATCATCTATCTATCTATCTATCTATCTATCTATCTATCTATCTATCATCTATCATCTATCTATCTCTATATCTATCTATCTATCTATCTATATCTATTCTATATCTATATATATCTACTGGTTTTCTTAGGTAGCTGAAGACAGGCATCTGAGAGCAGTAGCACAAAAGAGACTTACTAAATCAGAGTAAATGAAACCATTTCTTCTTTTGATGCCTCAGTCTGTCACACTGAACTCAAATGCTTCTCTCATCAGCACTACAGGAAGCATAAGCGGCTGACTCGGCAAGAGAAGAATAGGGATAATATGAAATATGACAGATTAGACAGAAGGGCTAAGTATCTGCACTGAGAATGCAAGAAAGAAAAATTATACCTTCAGAGCATTCGTCGGTGGGGGTTCTCAGTGTTCAGAAGTGGTCTCTAGTGCTCCGAAGATCACTATTAGGCATCTATAAAGTCATTGGGGCATGACAGGTGATCATCATCTAAAGATTCTGGGGAAATGCTGGCATGTATCATACCCCAGGTACAGCCTCATAAAGACTGCACACTTCACCATTTTATTTTTCTACTTTACTTCCTTTTTTAGTCTTTTTTATCCTCCCTGTCATATACAAAGGATCTTTGAAGGCCTCTGTAATCCAGCTTTGTTCATCCTTGACATTCTAAATTCTAGTTGTTAAGGCATTTTGGCAGTTCGCTAAAAGTGAAGAGTGCTTATAATTTCCCTCCTTTCTTCATTTCACAAAACTTTATCATGCAAGGCAGCCTCCACTTGAAGAAAGTCACCATCCTAGCATATATTCTATCCGGGTTTGATGGACAGATTTGAATGTCAAAAATGTGCTAATAAAAATTGTCAGTACTATTTGTTGTGTAGGTTTTAAAGAAAGGTGCTTTTTTATGTAGTCCAATCCATCAATTCATTTTTGGAAGGAAGCATGACAAGAGAGGTAGACAGTACTTTTCATATGAATAAAATGTACAAAATGTAAATGCTTGGAATCAAACACTTTGAACTTTATACTCAGAGTTTAGAGACAACCCAAAATACTAAGCAATGGAGAGGAGGAGGAGAAAATATCACTCTGTATATATGAGTTTGTCAAGCAGTTCTGTTCTACAACTTATTTAATTGTGACTTCTACATGTATCCCTTGGAACACTTATAATTCGGATCACTTTATATATGAATATATTAATAATATAGAAGAGCTGGGTTTTATACCCTGCTTTTCTCTCTTTTCTCTAAGGAGTCTCAAAGTGGCTTATAATCACCTTCCTTTCCTCTCCCCACAGCAGTCACTTTGTGAGGTAGGTGGGGCTGAGAGATTTTGGAGAGGACTGTGACTGGCTCAAGGTCACCCAGCAGGCTTCATGTGGAGGTGTGGGGAATCAAACCCAGTTCTCCAGAGTAGAGCCCTCTGCTCTTAACCACTACACCATGCCAGGTTGGTTTCTATTATTTGTGAGCCCAAGGCCCCATGGAGGCAGATCTTTCCTAGCCTTTGCCTTCTAATAACAGGGTCCCTGCTGATGCACAAATCTGTGCCTGTGTGCTCCTGTGCCGAATTGGAAATACACAGTCAGAGTCCAACAAGTTAGATGAATTGAAAACAGGGAATATAGGGCTGAATGCCTTAGCACCTCAGCAATTCTAAAACTGTATTCTGCCATAACCAGGAAAGGGCAGAATGACATCACATATTGTTTACACATTAAAGAGTCTCTAATTGGTACCAAGCAATTAACATCATACAAGCATAATTTGACTCAGTACATCTCTCAGTGGTGTCAGCAATTACACTTGTTTACCTTATCTTCAGAACACTGGGAACATTAAAGAACACTGGGTCCTTCCTGGGCTTGCATGTGGAGAGCTAACTGATAAGGACTGTGAATCACATTAAACTTTGCTCAGCGGCCTTGCAACTTCTTCTTCTTCTTCTTCTTCTTTTTATGCCCCCCGAAGGCAATTTTTTATTTGCATTTTCTATAAGCTACAAAAACTACAACTAAAAGTTGGAAGCAGGAGGGATACTAGAACCCTAACACTATAACTATGGGAAATGGGATGAGGACAAACTAATACATAAAAACTACTTGATAGGGAAAGGAAACTACTATTCTAAACTATTTCACCTATTGGATTTGGGAAAAGGAAAACTAATACACGTCACGATCTAGTTAGCTAAAAGAAAAGCTTATTAACCTAATGTTACAAATTTGGTATTCAAGTTGGTTCATTACAGTATTACTTTAAGAATATGCATTTAACAGCTTAGCACAAATTCTGCCTTTAAGAACCATTGTTCTTGTTCTAGAGTCTTTTCCTGCATTTCTTCATTTTCTTGAGTTTGGGGGCGGCTTCTCCATTCTCCGATTCTGATTATTCTGGTGATGTGGAAGTAGTGCTTTTTGAATCCTGTGAGTAGGATTCTTCTTCCTCCTCCTCCTGGTCTGGTTTTGAGTTCTTTTCTTTCTTCTTATATTTTGAGTTGAACATTTGATCCATAAATTTTTCTGCTTTTGGAACAGAGTCAATTTTGTATTTTTTTATCCAGATAATTGAAGTTCAGTCCTTCTGGGAATAATCATTTGTATGGTACTCCCTTTTTTGTAGAGTGAGAGTAAGCATCCTGTATAGTTTCCTCCATTTTCTGACTTGAAAGGGGATGTCTTTTAGTATTTTTATCTCTTCATTCTTAATTTTTAAGGGTTTTCCCATTGTAGATTTTAACACCAGTTCTCTGGCAGATTGTTTCATAAATTTTAAATAGGTTTCCCCTGGGAGGTTATTTTTCTTTATAAATTCTGGGTAAGTCCTGTAGGCCACATCCATCTCTTTCAGTAGGTCTTCTTGTTTATAATCCATTAATGGGGCCAAAGCCTCCGCCAAAAGTTCTTTTAAATCCTTGTTCTTCTCTTCAGGAATCCCATGGAAACATAGAACATACGTAGATCTTTCCAGCTGAAGCTGTATTAGTTGCGTTTTATTGGAGGATCTTTCCTTCTCTGCTTCATCTACTCTTTTGTTGATACTCTCAGTCTGTTTTTCCATTTTTTCAGCATTTTCTTGGTTACTGAGGTTTTTTTATCCATTTGATTCAGTTGTTTTTGAACACTGTCCAGTTTGGCGTTGAGGTTAGTTATCTGTTCCATTAGGGAGCGCAGTGCCTTTGCTAACAGTGAAGAAAAGTCTGTAGTTACTTCCTGGTTCTGAGAGGGAGTCGTTGGTATGTTCTGTGAAAGGTAGAATAATGGTTTATTTTCCTAATCAAAATGAATAAAGGGAAAGATGAGGACAAACTATTAACATATAAATAAAGCATTAATCAAAATTTGTCAAAAGACAGCCAGTATTATTTTTGTGCAGTTGCATAGACCATAAAAATAATGCTGCTTATAGATCTAATCAGGGTTGCCTGTTTCCCCCACCTCCACCTCCTCTTTCCTGTCACCGCTCCTGTGGCCAGCTGGAGAAAAATAATGTGATGTTACTTCTGGGGCAACCCAGAAATAATTTCAGTCTTCTCTATGAATCCCCAGAAACTCCATGGTTTTACTTAACAAGTTGCTTCATATGTTACAGAATCTGGACAGGTTGCATCTTTGTAAATAAAGGTAAAGGTTTCCCTTGCTCAAAAGCTAGTCGAATCTGACTTCCAGGGTATTGTGTAGTGGGTTGCCGCAT
Source organism: Gekko japonicus (assembly GCF_001447785.1). Classification (NCBI taxonomy): domain Eukaryota; kingdom Metazoa; phylum Chordata; class Lepidosauria; order Squamata; family Gekkonidae; genus Gekko; species Gekko japonicus. Next base: position 695,055 of record NW_015164671.1, read on the forward strand.
GGATGAACGACAGACGACGACGTAGTGCATAGCATGCTTTATTAGGTACACAACAAGACGGCCAACAAACAGAAGGCAGGCCAAATATATACACGACCAGGGGACCACCCCTGGGTCCCATTGGCGGGTTTGAATCTCCCGCCACGGTCCCATTGGTTCCCCCAGTGGTGGGACTAGTCCCCATTGTTGTCCTGGACGGAAGCTCAGGCGTGTGCGCTGACCTCCGGTGGCGGTCAGTGGACACAACATCCCTCCCCCCATAGTCCAGAACCTCCCCTATGTAACATAGTCTTTAAGGTACGATGGGGACCGTCGTACCCTCACGGATCGTCTGGGGCCCTGCACAGGGGCCCCTGGGTTCCGACCTCTGAGGCGGAAGCCTGAGGTGGTGCTGGAGCCTCTGTGGCCGCCGTCACGGGTTCCGGGGACCCGTCTTCAGCTGCCGGGGGCTGGCTGTCCCGGAGTGTGTCTTCTGGTGCGGCCATGGTCCGCTCTGGAGCCTCGACAGGATCCTCTTCTTGAACTGCCCCCTGCCTCGGTACTTCTGCTGACTCGTGATCGGGAAGCATTCGCCGCCTGAGCTGGTCGATGTGCCTCCTGAGGATCTGGCCACACTCTGTGGACACCTCGTAAATGACGGTGCCCGTTGGTCTGACGATGCGGCCTGCGAGCCACTCCGGCCTTCTGCCAAAGTTTCAGGCAAAGACGGGTTCCTCGGGGAAGAACCCGCGCAGCGCTTTCCTTTGCTCGGTGGGGTTCCACTGGCTCGGGGCCTGATCGGGGGGTAAGCGGGCCCGCAGGATCGGTGGGCAGGAACTTGGTGATGCGGAATTCCCAATCCCCTTCTGCTAGGCGGCTGAGGGCCTCCTTCGCGGTCCGGACCATGCGCTCCGCTTGGCCGTTGGTTGCTGGGTGGAAGGGTGCCGTCCTGATGTGCTGGATCAGGTTGCAGTTGAGGAATTGCTGGAACTCCTCGGAAGTAAACGCCATCCCGTTGTCCGAGACAATGGTGTCCGGCAGGCCGTGTGTAGCGAAGATCTTCCGGAGGGCACGGATGGACGCCTTGGTAGACGTTGCGGAGACGGGGCTGATCTCCAACCACTTGGTGTAGGAATCCACCGTCACCAAAAACAACAGTCCATGGAATGGTCCGGTGAAGTCAATGTGGAGCCGAGACCACGGGGTGCAGGTGGATTCCCAAGAGGAGTGTGGCGCCCCTGGTGGGCTGGGTCGCACGACTTGGCAAGCCTGGCACCTCTTCACCCACGCCTCTACCTCTGCGTCGATGCTGGGCCACCAGACGTAGATTCTGGCTAGACCTTTCATTCTTATGATGCCCGGGTGGGCCTCGTGCAGGGCCCGCAGAACTCCTTGGCGCAGGCTGCTAGGGACCATGACCCGGTCTCCCCACAGTAGGCAGCCCTTGTGTGCTGACAGCTCGTCTCTGCGGCCCTTGAAAGCTGAAAACTCCAGCCCTTCCACCCTCGTAGGCCACCCCCTCACCACCCAGCTAAGCACCCGGGATATAATGGGGTCCCTGGCTGAGCGCCGGGCGATGTCGGCCGCCTGGAGGGGAGCGTCAGGGAGATCCTCCACCTGGAGGATCCGGTGAACAGGAGCCGGGTCTTCCACGACGTCCGGCAGGGGGAGGCGGCTCAGGGCGTCTGAGTGGCCCATGGCTTTTCCGGGACGGTGCTCGATGTGGTAGTCGTAGGCCGCCAGGAAGATGGTCCATCTCAGGACGCGCAGGGAGATGACTTGGGGCGTTCTGCGGTATGGTGCGAACAGGCCGAGGAGAGGTGGTCCATGGCAATCGTGAAGGGACAGCCATAAATGAAATCGTGGAATTTTTTGACCCCTGCCACGATTGCAAGTCCCTCGCGGTCTATCTGGGCGTAATTCCGCTCAGCCGCAGATAGAGTGCGCGAGTAATACGCGACCGGGACTTCGCGGCCATCCTGGAGGCGGTGCGCCAGCACAGCCCCGACACCGTAGGGTGAGGCGTCGCAGGCCAGGATCACCGGCAGCGACTCATCAAAGTGGGCCAGGACTGCTTTGGAGATCAAAAGTTCCTTAACGTTCCTGAACGCAGCGGCCTGCCAGGGCCCCCGCACCCAAGGGGCCTGCTTGTCCAGCAATCGGTGGCGGGGTTCCGCTACCGTCGCCTTGTGGGGAAGAAAGGCGTGGTAGAAATTCAGGATCCCCAAGAACGCCTGTAGTTCTACCTTGGACTTGGGCGGCGGTGCCTCCACGATTGCTTTCACCTTTTCGTGTGTCGGGTGTAGGCCGTCCGCGTCCACCGTGAACCCCAAAAAGTCCACTGACGACACCCCAAGGCTTCACCTTCAGCCCAGCGTCCTGGAAACGGCTGAGCACGGCGCGGAGGCGCGCGGCAAAGTCGGCGGGCGTGGCGGCGGTGATCAGCACATCGTTGAAGAAGGGGGTGACTCCGGGGATCCCTTTAAGAAGAGAGTCCATGAGTTGCTGAAACAGTCCGGGTGCCACGCTTACTCCGAAACTGAGTCGCTTCACACAGAATGCCCCCCGGTGTGTTACTATTGTTTGCGCTTCCGCCGTTGCCTCATCCACAGGCAACTGCTGGTACGCTTGGGCGAGATCTAGTTTGCCAAAGATCTTTGCCCCCCCCCCAAGGTGGCCAGAACGTGGCTCACTACAGGGACCGGGTAAGCGTGGTCCTGTAGCGCCTTGTTCAAGGTACATTTGTAGTCCGCGCAGATGCGGACCGCCCCGTTGGGTTTATTAACCATGACTATGGGAGTCTCCCACGCGGTGTGGGAGACCGGCTCCAGGATGCCTTTTGCTACTAAGCGGTCTAGTTCCGCGTCAATCTTTGGCTTAACTGACAACGGAACCGTCCTGGCATGCATTCTTACGGGGGCCACCGAGGGGTCTAAGCGCAAGGTCACCGGGGGGGCCCGTATACCGGCCCAGAGAATCGTTCTTTGTAAACTTCTTGAACTGCACCCGGAAAGTCCCGACTCCCTTGATTGGCACCGGGTTACGCTGGAAGTCCATGAGCGTAACCTGGGCTGGGCGCAAGCGGGGTCCCCCCTTGGGACATAGGCGTCTCAGGGTCGCAGCCGAGATTATTGAGGCCGCAGACCCCGAATCTACCTCCATCTTACAAGAGGACCCTTCTATTGTCACAGTGGCCATAAACTTAGGGGAGGGAGACTTCCCGGGGAGTTGCAATACTTTCTGAATTTGGTGGGTGAGATGGTAGAGGTCCTCGGCGCCGGCGTCCTCCCCGAAGTAGGTCTCCGCTTTTGGCCGCGTTGCCTTGGAGCGGCAGACCTTTGCGAGGTGCCCCGTGCGGCCGCAGTTGTGGCAGACGGAATTGCCGAACCTACAGATCTTGCAGTCGTGCGGGTCCCTGCAGCTGGCACACAGGGATGTGTTGGGATGCTGGCGACCGGTGCTCGGGTGAGGCGCTTGAGTGCGGTGTAAAGCTTGGGTGCGCAGCGGTGCTTGTGTGCGCTGTGGTGCTTGAGAGCGCTGCCGGGCCCCTCCGTAGGCCCGGTGGATGTCCTGCTCTTCGGGATTGTCTGGTTCGACCTGGTGGGCCGCGGCAGGGGCGGTGTGCGACCTCTCCCACGCGACTGCTGCGGCCAGTGCCCCTTTGAGGTCGACCTTTTCCATGGCCATGAGCTTCCGTTGGAGCTTTTCCTCACGCAGGCCCACGACGAAGTGGTCCCTGAGGGCGTCATCTAGATGTGCCCCGAAGTTGCAGTCAGCGGCGAGATGGCGCAGCTCCGCCAGGAACTCCGTGGCGGTTTCTCTGCCCATCTGGTTGCGGGTGTAGAAGGTCACCCTGCAAGTCAGCTCCGTTGGTTTGGGTGCGAAGTAGCTCTGCACCGCACTGACGATTTGCTCAAAGGTGCAGGCGTCAAGGTCCGTGGGGGACAACAACCTTTCGGCCAGGGACACGACAGCGGTGCCACAGGAGGCCAAGAGCAACCCTCGTTTCTTGCCATCGTCCGTGATGTCGCAGAAGGCAAGCGTTGACTTGACACCCCTGACCCAGGCTGGCCAGTCTTGCGGACGGGTCATGTCGAAGGGCGGCTGCGGCCCGAACCCTGGAGTGGTTGCCATTGTGCGCGTCGGAGCGGATCTAAGAGGAACGACCTTGGCAGCTCGCTGCGTTCTCTTGGTCCCTCGGCGACGGCCCGGCTCAGTTGCGGCTGAATCCCACCTTCGTCACCACTATTGTGTAGTGGGTTGCCGCATGGATGAATGACAGACGACGATGTAGTGCATAGCATGCTTTATTAGGTACACAACAAGACGGTCAACAAACGGCCGGCAGGCCAACTATATACACGACCAGGGGACCACCCCTGGGTCCCATTGGCGGGTTTGAATCTCCCGCCACGGTCCCATTGGTTCCCCCAGTGGAGGGACTAGGATCCTAGTCCCCATTGTTGTCCTGGACTGAAGCTCAGGCGTGTGCGCTGACCTCCGGTGGCGGTCAGTGGACACAACACAGGGGTTGGTGATCATCTCTGTTTCCAAACTGAAGAACCAGTGCTGTCCAAAGATGTTTCCATGGTCATGTGGCCAGCATGACTAAGCTACATTTATAACTTCAGTGCTGCAGCTTGTGGCCGTTTTTGCTGCTGGCAGATAACTGTCGCCATCCTAGGCAGAGTTACACCCCTCTAAATCCATTGACATGAATGGGCAATGGGATTGCACTGCAAATCTTCTCACTGGTGACAAGCACCTACCTCCCAGGGTTGACACTGTAGCAACCTATGTGTCAATCACAAATCAACCACAGTTTGCTGCATTCTCAGACACTATGATAAGAAGCTACAGTTCCTATGAGGCAGTGACAATATATGTGCAAATTGATCCAGAGGGAGATGCCTCACTAGCATGTCACTCTGTGAAACATTTGGTTTTTCACTTGTTTAAATGACGCGGCAAAGGGCAGACGGAAATGTGGAGCAGCAATAAGAAAGAAAGGTGTCCATAGTACAGCAGTATGTGATCACACATGCATAATCATCTTTCTTCCTCTCTCTCTTTCACTTTTTGCCAAATCAAACATGTCCAAACTATTTGAAAACATGTGAGCAGTTTGTTGGACATTTGACTGTGTTGGGATGTGAGTTGCAAGCAGACTGTGAACTGATCCACTGGATGATCAAGCACTCCTGGACTCTTCTTGAAAAAAAGATTTAGGATTGGATCCAAAGATGCCCTTGTATTTGCTGACAGTTTCCTCTGTCTATACAAAGGCAATATTATACCCTGCACTGTGTGAGAAAAGTAAAATCATGTTAAAAAAATCTATTAGTGCAAGAGCTTGTGAGAGCTTACAACAGGTGAAGCGCTGTGCAAAATCTTCTGCAACCATTTGCGGAATACACTTTCTCACTGTATTCATATCAAAGGTAGTTTACTAGGAACTTTTTGTGTGTGCTGAATACAAGACTCATTATGTTGGATCCAAAGTACCATCAGTGGAGCTCTGCTGATGGAAGAGTATTTTCTTGCCTCCTGCACCTACTGAACACCAATAAGTCCCCTAAAATACTACTCCTAAAAAATCTGAGACCTTCAGAAACAGTAGGGAGGAAAAATGCAGGTCTGTAGTGGAAGGAGATGCCCCTCTTTTCACTGACCTCCCATGTTTGGATCCATCCTACGGGCTTATGCCATTCTCAAGGGCAACATATTAATTCAGAAATAAGGACACTGCAGCAACATCCAACCATTGTTAGCTAGAAATTACTAGATACAAGCATTCTAATATTTTTTTTTCCTTCAGCCACCTCAGTTTCTATAATCACATGCATGTATGTAATTTTCAACTTGTTAACAGGTATATTCAAAGTGTTAAAGTTAATTTCACCTTACTTGGTACATGGATTTCTCCTAATGGCCTAACCAGATATGAAAGTTTTTGATAATAAGCTGACAGAAAATTACAGTGTTAGAAAGTCAGCCTTAGGGATGGGCATAAATGGGAAAATGTGGGTTTGGTTCAGTTTGTGGTTGGTGGTGTGCCCCATTCACAAAGCACAGACTGGCAAGAACTTTTAGCCACCTCATGAACCAGTTCAGTTTGTGAAGTTTGTGAGGCAGTAGAACCCCCCCCCCCCCCAGCTAGAGACACCAAACTCACAGGGGATCTCCGCTGACTCCTCTACCTGCCCTCCAAGTTTGGTTAGGATTGGATTTACGGGGTCTGAATTACAGCTCCACCAAAGAAGTGCACCCAGGAAAGTACTTTCTGGGGAAATGACCAGCTCTCATTTTCCTAGAAAGCACTTTCCTGGGGGCACTTTCTTTGAGGAGGGTGTCTCAGACCCCAAATTTGGTGTCACTGGCTTGCACAGGACCCATTCCATATATTCCTGAACCTCCTAAACCTGTGCCTGTCAAACTGACCAAGGTTCAAGAGTGTATAGAAGCTAGAGACACCAAGCTTTCAGAGAACCTCCCCCGGATGCTCTTCTACATGCCCTCCAAATTTGATATCTCTAGATTGCACAGGATGCATTCTATACACTCCTGAACCTGCACTTGTCAAAATGATCAAGGTTCAGGGGTGTACAAAATGGAACCTGTGCAAGCTAGACACATCAAAGTCTCAGGGGACCTCCCCTGGATACTCCTCTATATGTCCTTCAAGTTGTTCCTTTGCAGTGTTATAATCATTTTGATTGAGCAGAGACAGTCTGTCTGGAAATGTCTCCACTCATGAACCAGCATGGACCTACACGAACAACTTGGAAGTTTATGGAATGTTTGTGCAAGTGAATTGCCACAATCTTGACTTTGCAAAGCACAAAACAGCCAAAATTCATCACAAACCTTAGATCATAAGCCAGTTTATGCCCATCCCTGTCAGTCCTGCCATGGATGCTTGTTCTTGAAAGCTGAGCAACTAGGCAGCTGGAAGCAGCTTCCCAGGGCTCTCACAAAGCTTACATCAGTGGTACCCAATGGGGTACCGATAGGTGCCATGGTGCCCATTTACACCTTTTCTGATACCCGGCAAGTGTTTTTTAGAAATTGGACATGGCCAGGTGGGGCTCCAGCCCAGCAGGGCTTGTGATTGGCCACTAAAGAACTGATCAGTTGTGCAGATTAAAATAGCATTGTTTCAGCAGCAGCTGAAACTAGTGTTCATTTTACTCTCCTTATCCTCTTTCCCAGTACTTTTTTTTTCTTGTCCCCTGCATTTGGACTTCCTGTGTGTGCGTGTCTGCCTCCTGCAGTGGCTGGTTTATGATTACATCAACCGCCTGTGTCAGAATTCCAAAGGTGCTATAGGATCCCTGGAACCCCTCGCTTAGATGGGCTTAGAAAATTCACTGAGAAATCAGTGTTTAGTTTGAGAGGATAGCCAGTAGTACAATATATTTAGTTTACCTCACAGTTTACCCATTAATTCACTCAAGAAGAAGAGACAACACCAAGAGGTCATGCTTACTTTTATTACAAAAGCTGCTTGATTAAGACAAGATTAATTATTTTATCCTATTTTGGGGTCATTGCATAAAGACAAAACATTGTTGCACCATAAAGATTGTGAGACTATTTATCACTATTATTGGCTGCTAGTCATAGGACTCTTCTGCATTCTCATTTTCATCGCTTGTGTGTCCCTATAGCTTATGGAGGTTTTTTCTTTTCCACACGTTTTGCCCCCTCTAGTGGTTGATTTAATATTACATTGCTGTATGTCCAACATAACTCCCTGCAGATTTAAAGTGCAGGGAGATATGCCAGACATACAGGGACACACAAATGACAAAAATGAGAATACGGAAGAGCCCACAGTAATCTATGTTGGATTTTAGTTCATGTGATTGGATTCTCTGGGTGTTGATGCTTTCTGGAACTCTGTGATGTACTTATTACTGCACTCCATCACCTTTTGGCATCTCTTGTACTGTCTTTCATTTTGGGGGGGAGACACCCCTTTCTGTATAGAAAACTACCTAGTTAAATGACAATTTCTTGTATCTGACAAAATATTCTCCAGCCTGCAAAAGCTGTGGCTACAATCAAAACATTAGACTTTAAGGTGTCAAAAGATTTATTTCTGCTGCACCAGACTTGATTCAGAAATGTATGCCAAATCAGTAATCAAGAGTTTTAAAATAGTCTGGAACATAACAACATTACATAGGAATTAAAATGAAGATCGTAATCCTATGCACATTTGCATAGTAAAAATTCCATTAAAATGATTTCTAAGCAAACGTACTTAGGACTTGGCTGCAGGATTTGGAACTCGGTGTTTTACAATACAATGATCCTAAACACTCTTGAGGCCAAAAGCAAAAGGCAAAATATAAATATTTAAATCAGCCGATAATAATCCAGGCATGCAAGCCAGTGGGTCATGAACATATGTGTAAATTGTCAATGAGAAGTGCTGTACCATTGCTAGAGAGTCTGTTTGCTTGTGCTTTAAGAATTATGGACTTTGCCAGTGCGTAGTCTCTTCTCATGACTTATCGCAGGGGCATCAGACACATTTGATCCTTCCTTGTAGTTCCTATGCTCTCCACAATTTTTTTCCAGCCAAACCCCAACCACCCTTCTACTGAATTCAATTGACTTAGAAGGGTGTAACTCTTCTTAAGACTGCACTGCAAGAGCCTTACATCATAAGTGAAGGGTCCCTCCAACATCAAAGAAGTAAGTTTGACAGAGGAATAAAATAGCAAGAAAGTAGCCAGGGAAGCTTTGCTTTACAAAGAATGGCTCAGTCTACAAAGCCTTCACAAATGACTTACTGTGTAGTCCTAAGCAAAGTTATACCCTTTTAAGCCCACTGAAGTTAAACCAGAGCGTCTCCACGTGACATCCCTGATGAGAGTAACTTTCAGGTGTTGTCATCACATCGGGGATATTGCATGGTGACATCCCTGTTTAGGGGCAGGGTTTCCCCCACCAGAAGCCCCCGAAACAAGGGGATCCCCTGCTGGGACCTGGGGACTAGCAACCCTAGCAGATTGTTACAAAGTTTTACTAATTTTCAGTATTTTGCAGTTACTCAGAATGTGATGTAACAGTGTTCAATTGTAGTGCAATTGAGCCAATGTTTATAAACAAGTAAACTAGGAGGAATCAGGTGCTGCAAACCCCTTCCCTCTCCCATTGGAGGCCTTATGGTTTCCTCCACCCACTACAGGGAATATCACATGTGATTAAGAGATTTTTTTTCATTCTCCCTCCCCCCAAAGGACCAGCTAGAGACAGTCTCTCTTGATCAGTTAGAGACAGTGCCTAAAACACCCTGCTCACTCTCAAAGTGACCAGCTAATCATATACTGTAAACAAATAATATATACACAGTAATATCCAAATAAATTTAAAATTCAGGGGAAAGTGTCATGATATTTCACATTGTCTATTAAAGGTGGCTCTTCTCTTTGACAGTAGGTCAAATTTTTCATTGTTCAGGGAAGTCCAAAGGTTACCATTGTGCTTTTGGTACCATTTTTCTGCTTCCTGTGGTTTATCCAGATGATAATGTCAAAGAACGCACCTAGCTCTTTTCAGCTTGTACTAGTTTGTCCTTCTGTGCAAAGTATAAATGTTTCTGAAATTGTCCTTATCCAAATTTCACCTTCAAATTTCAGAGTTTCATATCACCTTCTTTTGTTTCCATGGTGAGTATTGCTAAGGAAAGGGCCATGATAAAGAAAGAAAATGTTGATTGTAACTCTGGTTGCATTTATCACATGGTCATGGTGAGCATGAGTCTACTTTTGTAGTTCTGTTCCTTAGAGCATCACCAACATATAAACCATAATTTAAGTATTGATTTTCATAACATAACCCTGACAAACCTCTGATGCATTCATAGCAATGTTCTAGGAAGGAGAAGTAGTCTTTCAAAAGTACATTCAAGGGGATTTATAATGCACCAGAATCTGATATAGAATCTGATACAATTTGTTGACCAATTGGAAAAATGTGATTTGGACCCTATGACTGTTAGGTGGATCTGTAACTGGTTCCCTTTGCCCCGAAGGTCTCTGCACTGCATTCCCGAATGGGACTAAGCCACGCACACTGGGACAAGCGCTTGGAGGTACAGCGTTAAAATCCTTACCTGTTTTCCCGAAAATAAGACCTACCCCAAAAATAAGCCCTAGCAGGATTTCTATGCATTTGTGGTATAAGCCCTAGTGTGTCTTCTTGAGAAAAAATAAATATAAGACAGTGTCTTATTTTTGGGAAAACACGGTACCTGGCGAGATCCGAGTGATCAGACATTGAAGAGTGAGTCTGTTAAAGCGAGAACACCAGAAAATGAGTGCGTCCTCGTTTATTAAAGCGAGGGGGGAGGGGGACTCTCCCCCGGAAAGAACAAAATAAGTGAGAGAGAAAAAGCCACAGCAGTGGGGATGGAGTTTTTAAATGGTAATAGACTGTAGTAGAGAGACCTCAGGAGTCAAACAAGCATTTGATCAAACTTTCAGGACTTTGGCAAATTTTGAATAAAGTAAATATGCTTTAAAATGGTGATCGGCGAGGCAGAAGAAGCACAAGCAAGATCCAAGCTTCCTTCAGGAAGTTGAAAGCAACTGGCCTATGTGACAAAAACAACCATAGACTCAGACTGCAAGTTAAGTCTTCGCCTTCTGCTGGCAAAAACGAGTTACTACACAAGAACTGTACTATACTTTGACTGCTATTTTCAAGGGACTTTGTTCACATTGGAGAAGCGACTAGCCTTTGATCAAAGGGACTTCCAATATTAAAGAGGAGAGTCTAATAGTAAGACTAAGTGGCGGGGCCTGTATACAGATGACTAAGCGAAGCTGTAAACAATGGGTATGCCATGGACATACTCAAAAAAGTCTGATGGGAAAAAGGGTGGACAGACTCTCTACAAGTTTGGCTTTTAAAAGCAACAAATGGAAGGATCTCCAAGATTGAAGGCACGATTTAAGCAGATTACAGTCCTTGAAAAAGAAAAAGGGACTTTGTTCTGAGATTACCAGTTCCAGTTCCAGCAAGATAATGCCGCAGGGAAAATATTTAAGAAGACTGAAGATAACAGCATGGGAAGAGAAACTGTGTTATACTCATTGAGGGAAATATGACTATTAATTTGCTTTAAATGAAGGAGGGAAAAATAATTGTAAAATGAGATGCCACTTTTCTCTGAAATTTGTTTTTAAGTGAATTAGTGATTCTCCTGTAATGCTCTCTATATAGTCAGACTTGATGTTTTGTTAACATAATTGATGACGATGACTGACCACTCTCAATGTCAAGAAAAGCAACTTTTATATTGTTAAACTAATACTTTTATAAGCAATGTATGACCTCCAACTCTTTACTTTACTTTACTTTACAATTCGATTTATATACTGCCCTTGATCCCTAGGGGGTCTCAGAGCGGTTTACAGGCATACTACTATGTAGTTATTATCCTAACCTAGGGCCACAATTCAGGGGGGAGGGGCTGCCTACCGTCACCCAAGCGGCGCATTCTCTTTCTGTTGATATCCCGGGCGGGCTTCGGATGCTGCTCTTGGCGCCTCAGGCTGACCGGCGACTACCTCCGGCAGGCTCCTGGTGGACTCCTTCGACGCGCGACCGCTTCTGACTGCAGCTTCGGCTTCTGTCCCTTGGGCTCCTGCCGTGCTGTGTCGTCTCGCTGTCGCATCGCCTCAACTCCGCCTCCATCTGGTTTGGTCGCCGCATCCCTGGGTCACTGTTTTGCCGCCATTGCTGTTACTGCTGCCGCTGCCAGCCCTCCTGACACACAGCCAGGAGGAGGGTTCCCCCTGCCACCTAGGGCAGGTACCCATTTGTCTACTTGCTTTTGCTTTCGAGCCGCTGGGTGGGCGGGAGCTGGGACTAGGGCCGGGAGCTCACCCTGGCCACGGTGGGTCTCGAACAGCCATAGTGACTGTTCACTAACGTTGTTACTTGCAGGCATTGTATTGCCTGTGCCACCGCTCCCTCTTGAGTTTTTAGTGGGTTTTCTTTTCTTTTTCCTATAGTATTAGATTCCCTCCCTAATTTCATTGTCATTTTTAGAAAATGCAAATAAAAAAATCCCCTACGGGGGGTCAAAAAAGAAGAAGAAAGATATAGACAAGTTGGAACATGTCCAGAGGAGAGCAACGTAGATGGTGAGGGGTCTGGAGTATTGGGTGAGCCGGCCATGGTGTAAGATGTTTGTCTCCTTGGCCTGTTTTCCTCCCTGCAGCTGCCAGATGCCTTATCTGCCTGACCTTGAGCTCCTAGGTGCCTTGTGCATCAGAATGCAGCTTCTTCCTGCTTGTAGCTCAGACCGTTAGATTTCCCCCACGCTCGTCTTTAATTGCTTATTGATGTCAGGGGGCCATGTATGAAACCTATCTATCTGTGGCATCCATGTTGAATACTTTATTCCTGACTTAAGAGTGGAAGGCATTCCATCTCTCTTTTCTTACTCAAGGACTAGTTGTTGATACGGAGTTATTTGGACCCTGACAGAAAGTCAGGAATCTACCATTCCTCTACCCGTATTGTCTCCAAGATGAGCGGTGAAGAGAAGGATGTCCATTTACCTGAGGAACAGGTCACCACGGCACCAACCACTATGGCCCCACCAGCGACTACGGCTTACACCACAACCCTGACTGTTCTGGTATATCAGCCATTGAGTCTGCAGGTGGCGGGGTCCCGAGATCCTGGGGTGTGCCCGAGAGGGGAGACTGGTTACCAGTGGTCAATGCTCGATGTGGCTACCCAAGAGTAATGGATACTGACTCCAGGGCCAACGCGAGAAAGTCGGTATGAGTACGAACCCCTTCATAAGGCAGGCCCCAATCATCGACGCCAAGACGAGTGGCACCAGGAGGAGGGGAAGGAATGGAAAGAACGTCTCACTCACCTCAAGACCCTTCAAGACCACTTAATCCAAGTGTGGATGAGGCGGTGATGGGCATCCCAGCTATGGTGGCTCAGGTAGTGCAAATGGAGTTTCAGCTGCAGCTACCCCAAGACCAGCATCCCCCACCTCCTCCCCCTGGAGACCAGCAAGTGTCTGTCCCCACCCCGGGACCTGGTCCAGGGCAGCCAGCACCAGCTCCAAGGCTGCCCGAGATCATCCCCAAGGAGCTGCTGGATGCCAGGTTTGATGGTAACCCTGAGAGACTGGCCTTTTTTGTAGTTCGGGTGGAGAGGTTCCTCCAAGCGTGGGGCCACCTGTTCCCTACCGAAGCCCGATGGGTGGACTACATAGCGGATCAGCTGAGGGGAGGTGCAGCCAACTGGTATGTGAGCCTGCACCAAGTGCGGGGCCCCAAGCTGCAAGAAGTGGGAGCTTTTATGATGGCTCTGTGGGCAAAGTATGAAGACCTCCTCAAGAGAGAGAGGGCGCAAAACCAGCTGCGGGCACTGAAGCAAGGCAAGCGCACCGTGTGGGGGTACACTGAGGAGTTCAAGAGATACCCCACCAAGGTGAGAGGCTGGCCCGATGGGGTGTTGGCAGAGCAGTATCAGGTGGGGCTACATCCAGAGATCCAAGAAACCATACTGCGCAGCGTACACCCCTTCACGTTTAACACTTGGGTGTGGGAAGCGGCTGATGTGGAGGAGCACCTCCAGATTATTAAAATAGATGCCCCAATGCCAACTCCTCGGGCAGGAGGAACAAGCGGGAAGAGAGGGGGTCCAAAGCCGAAACCCGATGTGCGGGATCTTCACATGAAACAGGGGCTGTGGCTGCACTGCAGAGAAGCCAGCCATTATGCCACTGCATGTCCCGGGACTGGGGGAAGTTCGGCTCCGATCAAAGACCCTGGGAAGAAGAAGCTGGACACCCCTTTGGAAAAGGGTCTGGCTAAGCCCAAAGCCCAGAGAGCTCTTCAGTTTGAGGTGCTGGACGAGAGTTACAATTTGACAAGTGGGGAGGAAGAAGAACCGGTGGGAAAAGGCAGGGACCTCCTGTGAGAGGTGCAGAGCAGCAGGTCCAACCACCCCCCGTGCCACGCATGGAAAGATCCGGGAACTAACATGTGGTGCCCTACTCGTGCTCGACCCCCTCCCATGATGGTGGATGGACAACAACATTTTGAAGTAGCCCAAATCCTAGATGCTAAGCTGCAGTGCAACCGTCTGTACTATTTGGTTGAATGGGTGGATTTTGGTCCAGAGCAACGAGAATGGGTTAAAGCCTCGGACGTTCTGGCTCCTCGCCTGGTTTCTTGTTTTCATTCCAAGTTCCTGGATAAGCCAGGAGGGGACCTTGGGAGGGGTGGGATGTTGGGTGAGCCAGCCATGGTGTAAGATGTTTGTCTCCTTGGCCTGTTTTCATCCCCGCAGCTGCCAGACGCCTTATCTGCCTGACCTTGAGCTCCTAGGCACCTTGTGCGTGAGAATGCAGCTTCTTCCCGCTTGTAGCTCAGACCGTTAGATTTTCCCCGCGCTCATCTTTAATTGCTTATTGGCTTTCAGGTGTCAGGGGGCCATGTATGAAACCTGTATATCTGTGGCATCCATGTTGAATATTTTATTCTTGATTTAAGAGTGCAAGGCATTCCATCTCTCTTTTCTTACTCAAGGACTAGTTTTTGATATGAAATTATTGGGACCCTGACATGGAGACCAAGTCCTATGAGGAAAGGTTGAAAGAGCTGGGTATATTTAGTCTGGACAGGAGACAACTGAGGGGTGATATGATAACCATCTTCAAGTACTTGAAGGGCTGTCATATAGAGGATGCTATGGGGTTGTTTTCTGTTGCTCCAGAAGGTCGGACCAGAACCAATGGTTTGAAATTAAATCAGAAGAGTTTTTGGCTAAACATTAGGAAGAACTTCCTGACAGAGTGGTTCCTCAGTGGAACAGGCTTCCTCAGGAGGTGGTGGGCTCTCCTTCTTTGGAGGTTTTCAAACAGAGGCCGTCTGACCTAGATGGTCATCTGACAGCAATGCGGATTCTGTGAACTTAGGGAGATCATGAGAGGGAGGGCAGAAATGGTTGCCTCAGTGCTTAGTTCCTATGGCTTTTTCTTACATGCCCAGGGAAATGCTGATTGCCACTTTGGGGTCAGGAAGCAATTTTTCTCCAGGCCGATTTGGCCAGGGATCCTGGCGGGGGAGGTATTTTTGTCATCTTCTGGGCGTGGAACAGTGATCACTGCAGGTGGGTGGGGAGGTATTTGTGACTTTCCTGCCTTGTGCAGGGGGTTGGACTAGATAACCCTGGAAGTCCCTTCCAACTCTATGATTGTATGACTCTATGACCAGATCTATAAAGACAAACTCACATTAACTCATTGAAGATTGCTATACTGTAAGTGGCATAAGAAACGGAACTACTCTAGTGTGTTTCTCCAGTTACTTCAAAGCTGTACAGCCCATCATAAGCTAAGATTAGAAGCCAATTAACTCCATGTATGTGGTCGGGAGAGTGGCTTTGGAGTAACCATAGGATGGCAGCAGCCACATTTCTGCTAACATCAAAATAGTGTTCATGAGGTAGATTTATGTTCTGGATTAAGTTCTGAACTAGAATGATGTGTTCTAATGTAAAAGCTGTAAAGGCATTTATCTAAAAATTTGATGAATTAGGGTTGATCTTACTAATCAGCACTGCACAATGCTGGCTAGAAAAGCTTACAAAGTGTATAACTGTTATTTATATTTCTGAGGGTCAACGGCAGTATGTTTAAAGTGCCATTCCAACAATAAGTGGCAGTGTCAAAAACTTGTTGGCAACTATGGAAATTCTGCTGAATTATGTTGTTCCTAGCAATAGGTTGTTCTGTCAAAATACCCATTCTAACCAAGTCTGTGTTCAGGAATAGCCAGGCATCCAGCATATGTGTTTTGCAGAGGCTGACTGCAGCTTTCAGCTAAAACAATATGTACAGAAAATATACCACAAAGGCAGGAGCCTAGGCAAAATCACTTCCTACTGTACTCGGTCCTAGAAAAACTGGGCCTCTCTTGAAATTCTGCAGTTACTAACATTAAACCAAAGCCACTTAGAATGAATGTTCTGTCAATAATAGATAACAACCCATGTTTCACATTAAAGTCTAAGGATTTTATTGTGGATTTAGCTTTTTTCAACTTATAGCCAATAAAATGAATGACACCGTCAGATGAATAACAGTCCAGAAAATTGTTAGATCTATACATAAATTGATATGGATTTTAAGCCAGTGTGGTGTCGTGGTTAAGAACAGCAGACTCTAATATGGAGAACCGGGTTTGATTCTCCACTCCTCCACATGAAGCCACTTGGGTGCCCTTGGGTCAGTCACAGTTCTCTCAGAGCACTCTCAGCCCAACCTTCCTCACAGGGTGTCTGTTGTGGAGGGAGGAAGGGAAGGTGCTCTGAGATTCCTTCAGGTATGAAAAGGGGGTATAAAAACCAACTCTACTTCTTCTTCTTCTGTTGTATACAGCAGGGCCAAAATGCATGGAACAGTGCCACTCAGTTCAACATCTATATAAACTACTCCCATTACATTCCAGAGTGATAAAATTATTGATGGTCACTAGTCACAGACCTGTGCCGTCTTTACCCATGACCTCACATTCTATCCCTGATCCCCCATGCATTTCTCACATCCTCTATCTCTTCCCTTCTGCTGGTTATGGCTGAGGAACATTGCGCTGTGGCGGAACAGGCCTGCTCTGGCCTGCAATTTGGTGTAGTGATTAAAAGTGCAGACACTAATCTGGGAGAACCGGGTTTGATTCTGCACTCCTCCACATGCAGCTGCTGGTGTGACCTTGGGTCAGTCATAAGTTATTTTAGAGCTGTTCTCTCAAGAGCAGTTCTTGAGAGAGCTCTCTCAGCCCCACCTTCTTCACAGGGAGTCTGTTGAGGGGAGGGGAAGGGATTATAAACCACTCTGAGACTCCTTCGGGTAGTGAAGGGCAGGGTATAATCTAATCTCTTCTTCATATTCTCTTCTCTTCTACCCTGCCCTCCAAAGTTTCCCCAACACCTGGAGAGGCTTTTCTTTCTCTCTTGGGTAGCCTGCCACCACCACCACCTGACCTTTGTAGGAATTGCCTGCTGGGAGGCTCAGAATGCCAAGCTTCCCTTCTCAGTTCTGAGGCCTTGCCTCTGTGTTTCCCAGTGCCTAGCACCTGATCACAACAGAGACAGTTTGCTGCCTTGTGCGTCCTTGAAGGAATTGCCGCTTGCCAACTGACTGCCTCCTCCCAGCGCTCCTTTTAAAATAGTGTGTCCAAGATGGTGAAGGTCTATGTGGTACAGAGAACCACTACCAGCATCAAATGTTATAAAGCATTTATTAAAAAGAAAATGTTTACATGCATACTTTTAGCACAGCACCAGATTGAGCAAGGGATTCAAAAGAAATGGGTAAAATGCAAATCCCCCCCCCTCTCTCTCTATATATATATGCCTTATCAGATGTTAAAATAGGACAGGCTCCTAAAGCGTAGGAACTCACCGATCTCTACAGAGTTCTGTTACCTTGAAGCTTTCTGTAGCTCCCCAGGCCCAACACATGGCTAATGGCTGTCTCCTCCAGACCTCAGTTAAGAGTTTTGTCGATCTTGATGGACCCAGAACAAAAGATAGCTTCCTCCTCGCTCCCCAGTGTTTCATCACCTCTCTTTCCCAACCCACTCACCAGGTCAAAGAAGTGTTTCCTGCAGCTTCTTCCTGGAGAGTATTCCTGGAACCTTTCAATTCTAAAGTCCTCTAAACCTCTGCTCCCTGCTTGGAGAAGGGGGAAGCTTGACTCACCCATTATCTTTCTGGCTAGATCTATTAGCATTTGTATGAAGGTGGGCTGAGGTACATCTGGAAAGCAATTGAACTGTCTTCCCCCTCCCTGCCTCTTCCATGCCAAGACAGCAAAAAAAAAAAAAAAACCCTTTTAAAACTCAGAGTTAAGGTTTTGCCTATTTCAGACCTCAAAAAAAATGCATTTTTTCATAGGCACAATTTTAGGTTGCTACAGGTTGAAAGACCTGAGCCAGATTGAGGTGATGAGAGAGGAGGTCCTACCCCAATGGACAAATTAAAAACTGACTAATCACCAGGCCCAGGTGGCATACATCCAAGAGTTCTGAAAGAACTCAAATATGAACATGTGGCTTTCCTGACACTCCTATCACTAAAATCTGCCTCCATTCTCGAGGACTGGAAGGTAGCAAATGTAACCTCTGTCTTTAAATAAGGTTCCAGAGGAGATCTGGGAAATTACAGGCTAGTCAGTCTAATATTGATACTACGTAAGTTGGTGGAATCCATTATTATTAGTGGCCACATTAATGAGCAAAAGCTTTTGAGAATTCTGTAAGGGAAGACCTTTTAGAGTTTTTTTGAAGAGGTGAACAAACATGTAGACAAGGGTGACCCAGTAGATATTGTTTACCTAGACTTCCAGAAAGCTTTTGATAAAGTTTCTTATCAAAGGCTTCTAAGTAAACTCAGTAGTCATGGGATAATAGGACAAGTCCTCTTGTGGATTCAAAACTGGTTAATGAACAGGAAACAATGGAAGGTGATAAGCAGTAGGGTACCACAGGGGTCAGCAGTAGGTTCAGTGTTTTTTAACTTGTTCAGTAATGGTTTGGAGTTGGGAGTAAGCAGTGAAGTGGCCAAGTTTACGGATGACACTAAGTTGTTTAGGGTGGTGAGAATCAGTGAGGACTGTGAGGCACTCCAGATGGATCTGTCAAAGCTGGGCTTGTGGGCATCATTGTGGCAAATAAGGCTCAATGTGGGCAAGTGCAAAGTAATGCACACTAGACCCAAAATATATGCTGATGGAGTCCAAACTGGTGGTAACTGACCAGGAGAGAGATCTTGGAGTTATGTTAAATAACTCCCTGAAAATATCGACTCAGTGTGTGGCTGCAATAAAAAAGGCAAATGCTTTGCTGAGAATTATTAGGAAGGAGATTGAAAACACATCAGTCAATATCATAATGCCTCTGTATAAATCTATGGTGCTGCCTCATTTGGAATATTGTGTACAGTTCTGGTCACTGCACCTCAAAAAAGATATTATAGCATTGGGAAAAGTGCAGAAAAGGGCAACTAAAATGATTAAGGTGGTGGAATATCTTCTCTATAAAGGAATATTAAAGAGTTTAGGGCTCTTTAGCTTGGGGAAATTACTGAGGGGTGACATGATAGAGGTTTACAAAATTATGCATGATATAGAGAAGGTAGAGAAATAAGTACTTTTCTCCCTTTCTCACAATACACAAACTCGTGGGAACGCAATGAAATTAATGACTAGTAGGTTTTGAATAGATTAAAGGAAGTACATCTTCACCCAAAGAGGAATTAACACATGGAATTCACTGCCACTAGAAGAGGTGGCAGCTACAAGTGTGGACAGCTTCAAGAGGGGTTTGGATGAACATACAGAGCAGAGGTCCATCAGCAGCTATTGGTCACAGGGTATAGAGGGAACACTGTGTCTGGTGCAGTGATGCTCTGTATTTTTAGTGCTTGAGGGGCTACAGTGGTGAATGTTTGGTGTTCTGGCCCCACTGGTGGGCCTCCTGGTGGCATCTGGGTTTTGGCCACTGTGTGACAGAGTGTTGGACTGGATGGGCCATTGGCCTGATCCAACATTGGCTTCCCTTATGTTCTTATGTACCTTATAGAGAGACCTAAGCTGCATATGATCTTCCAGAGTCTTCTTACATCTTGTTATTTACGTATCTCTGGTTTTGGTCTTGCCCATGAAAAACTACCGCGTTTTTCCCAGCAGGAAGCAGGAATCCTGTGCCTTCCCCCCACTCCCAGCACTGAGTTCCAGTGATGGAAGAAGCATCATCTCTGAATTTCTTATGTTCTTATAGTCTTTTGAATATTGATTTTTTTCCCGTTTGATGTTTACACATGCCTTTCTTGCCTGAGCCACCCGCTGAAGCCTGCAATCCAATCCCCCCAGAACTGCTGATTCTGGGAGACAGGCGTGGATCCAAACCATCACTTGAGGGGTTCCCCCCCCTTTAAAAGATTTGAGCCTTTTCTACTAACAATTATCCAGCCGTGACTGGTCATATTGTGCAGATTTTTTAGTTTGCACAGAGGAGCTGCTCATGGAAAGTAGTTATATAATTGTAAAGAGTATTGAGACAATGTATTGCTAAATACTCTGAACACATGAAGTGTGCTATAGAAAAAGCCAACTATCAAACTGTCTATTGACCTGTTTTTGCTGAGTTATCAGAGACGTAAACTAGTTTCTATTAAGCTTCCTTGTGGGAGGGCTTTCACTGCACCTCCAAAGGTAGTTCAAGGTCAGAGCTTTACCCCATCCACTCCAAGGCATTTATATTCTTCTCATATTGCTTTCCTTGTATCACTGAGGAGTCACTAGCCAGTAGTTTTTCACAGTGGCTGGATACTTGCAATTTGCTTGGCGGCTTTCATTTGCATAGGAAAGAGCATAAAGAACAATCCTCAGTGGAAGCCGCTGCCTGTACTTGTTTGTGCTGATTCAATTACGTGGGACTGCAGTCACTTCACTCCTCCCCCCCCTTTCAATATTTGCACTTCTGAAGGTTACAGGACATTTTTAAAAATTCTGCACAGAAGAAGCTGTCTCTCAGTGCCTAGAAGTTGGATGGTAGCATGAATGGGGATCTAGATCTTCCTTGATTAAGATTCTTCCTTTGTATACTGTGCTCACAGGGAATCCTGGAGGAAATCACAGGGTTACCACATCAGGAAACCTTATTTGAACAGAAACCTTCATGAGTTTTGTTACAACTCTATTTATCCCTCTGGCACCAAATCTACTAAAAAGATAGCACTGAAGCTCTATGAGGTAAAACCTTCATATCAAACACACACAGGATTTCAATTATTAATGTATACAAAGGGATAAAGGATAGTAGTTATTCACAATCTAAAGGAAAACACACCTCAAATGCCAAAAAAAGGTCCTCCCTCTATCTAGAACTTCTTGACTCCCTTGATATGAAGGCTGCGTTATCTCTCTTCACAATGCAGCACCGAAGTATTGCTCACTTGCACTAGCAGTTCGGAGATGTGTTCCCACCTTACTACAATGTGTTGCGAAGGACAATGAAACCATGCTTGTAGTACTGGATGAGAAGATAGCATTCCCCAGTAGCCTTTTCTTTTCTTTTCTTTTCTTTTTGCAGGTTGTCCTGCTATTTTACTTTAGTGTTTTATATGATTCTGTTAGAGAAACAGTCGGGCATGGTGGCACAAGCCTGTAATCCCAGCTGCTGGGGTGGCTGAGGCCAGCAGATCGCTTGAGCTCAGGAATTCTGGCCTGCAGTGGACTATGCCGATCAGGTGTCTGCACTAAGTTTGGCATCAATATAGTGAGCTGCAGGGAGCCGCGGCCAACCAGGTTGCTCTTTCCACAAGTCCTGCCTCATGAAAAGAAAGGCTGGCATTATTTATACTGACTCTCATTATGACGTTGGTGTGTGCCATGCTACAGGGATGCTGTGGAAACAGAGTGGCTATCTCACTGCTTTTGGATCTCCAGGGCCAAATGGCCACCTTACTGAATACCTCCTTGATTCTATTCTCCTACCTCTACGATTGGCAGTGGTGCCCTGTGCTGCTCATCAATCCCCCTCTGATTTGGTGTCTGAAGGCAATGCACAAGCTGATTGTACAGCCAAACATGCTGTCTTCCGTGGCCTGCCTTTGCCACTGCTTCTATATTCCCAAGTCGGTACAGCCTTATACTCTTTTCCTAACCATGCACCCTTGTTCCTCTTGCCTGATGGGCGTGCAGTTTTGTCTTTGGTCTTATCTTTATACTCTTACTTATATGACCCATGAAATGTCTCATATGAGTGAAGGGGGGATTGCCATTCAGGTGCTGAAATCATGATATGCACCAGGGGAGGGGGGCAGAGCGTCGGCCGAACATGGCGGGCGCAATCTGACTGCACTCCAGACTAACCCTCTAAAACCCCTGCAAAAACAATGAATTCCACGACCTGAAACAACACACGAAGCATGGGAAAGAACAGTGAGAAAAGACAGAAAAAAGAAGAACAAACAGCGAATAAAATCGGATCTTTTTTCACCGCACAAAACAACACTGAAAATATACAGATAACGACAGTCACCGGAGACAAAATGGCGGACGGAGGTGCTAATGGAACGAAAAATAAACAACAACTAACCAAAGAAGACCTAAAAGAATCACTGGGAGAACTCAAAACAGAAATCCTACAAAACATTCACGAAATTCTGAAACCTTTAGCAGATCAATTGAAATCCCTGCAAACAGTTATGAAAAACGCCTCTCAAACTGCTGACATAGCCCTCGAGGCTGCTATTACAAATCAAGAGGACATTCAAAGACTACAAAAAAACAAAACGTGGGCAAAAGAACGTATCCTGCTCCTAGAGCACTGATCAAGGGAGCCCTTCCTTAAATTCCGCGGGTTTCCGGAGCTCGCCGAAGGAGCTGAAGAGATCTCCTCATTTCTTTCTACATGGCTGGCCTCAGTGATCTCCTTCGAGGATGACATGGCGCCCATGCTGCTCTGTGCATACAGATTTGGGCCAAAACTTGCCGACAAAAGGAAGGGACCGCGGGATATAGTTGCGGAATTTATTGACCTCTCAATTAAACACAGAGTACTCCAAGAGGCAAGAACAAACGGCCCTTTCAAATGATATGCACCAGGGATACATATGTTGGCTAAAAGGGTGGTTCAGAACTGTGTTACCTGTCAAAAATATGCACCAGCCCCCTCCCAATCTCTAAGTGCTCACCCATGAGTCTATGCTCCATTTCAACAATTGCAGCTCAATACATTGAATTACCACCTCATAAAGGGTTTAAGTTTTGCTTGGTGATAATAGATTTGTTCAGTGACTGGAATGAATGCTACCCAGTGAAACACCCCAACTGCTGAAGCTACAGAAAATGCCTGCTGAAAGACCCTGCTTTGGACTGCCCCTAAACCTGGAAAGTGACAATGGGGTACAGTTCACTACTACTGTAATGGCTAAGGTATACGAAGCTCTGAATGTTAAACAGGCATTCCATACTCCCTATCACCCCAAAGATCAGGGACAGTGGAGTGAAACAAATTAAGACATTAAGCTTCATTTGAAGTAAGTATTTGACCAATCCAGACTGGGATGGATTCATGCACTGCCCTTGGTGCTGTTACATCTCAGAAATACTCCAGATAACAGACACCAGCTAATACCTTTTGAAATCCTGTTTGGAAGACCCCTGCCCACAAAAAGACTATTTCTGAATTAACAACTGACATGACTAAATATGTGTTGAGTGGAGTATTGAAAGCATTGTATTGTCAAGTTTTACTCTCCTAGACTGTTCCAACAGATGTTGCATGTCATAACATTTGCCCTGGAAACTACATCTGGGTAAAGGTCTACAGAAAGAAGGCAGCCTTGGAACCCAAGTGGGAAGCCCATACTGGCCTTCTCATCACCAACACAGCTGAGTGGCAGAGAAAAGTTCCTGGATCCATGTGTTCCACACACGGAAGGACCCTGGCACAGACCCAGAAGACCAACACCCAAGTCAAAGACAGGAGTGGGAAGATGCAACAAGGGAAACAGAGCAAACAAATCCAGAAAAAATCCCAGCCTTACAATCGGGAATTTGTTCTGAGGGAGGGGGACAAAGAGCTCAACAAACCCAGAATCCTCTCTGGACTATGTAGGTTCCTGCTTCCAGAGACCAGAAGTGGCAAGTCAGGGATTCTGGCCCCACACGTATTGCCCTGAGACACAACGCAAATGACTGAACCAGAGACTCAGGAAACATGTGCTTACCCGTTATTCCTTTTATTTGTTTTATTGGTTCTGGGGTGGTGGGGTCTACAAGTGTTTTAATTAACAAATGTCTTCAGATCCACTGCCCATAACATTACTTGATTTTAAACATTTCTTTAGCCCCCTCTTCCTCCTGCACAAAGAAAAGAGTGGGAGGAAAGTGGAGTACTCCATGAACATTCTTTTTTCCAATATCAATATACAAGAACAATTGATGATAGGTTAGAAGTCTTAGACATATTTAGAATAGATCACACAGCACCTATATTGCATTTTATAAGCGCACATAGCACAATTTGTCCAGAATTGAATGGTTTATGGTTTGGGACATATAGTGAACTTCTAGCAGTACAACTGCTTCCTCGAAACCATGCTATTAGGAGGTCTCACTTGTATACATTAATTTGCCCCCCGTTTTCCCAGCACTTAAGGTAAAAGACGTGGTCTCATTCAAAATAGAATTACCAACCCCTTTTCTAATTATTGGGTTACTATTTGCAGCTTCCTGTGGACTATTATATCCCCACAGACAAGCCCTGCAAAAGGTAGCCACTGTCACCAACCTGAAAGATTGCTGGATATGTGAACACCTTTTAAAAGAGCCAAAAAGGAATGCCAGATCTAATATCAGTTCCCATCCCTCTCAAATACTAGACTAAGGAAGCAGCAATTGATTATGTACCTGTATAGGTGATAGATAATACATGGTTGTATGCAGGGCTTTTTTTCTGAGGGAATGTGGTGGAACGGAGTTCCAGAACTTCTTCATAGAAACAAAATTCTCAAAAAATGTTTAAAAGTTAATGATATTGTTTCAAAGATACTCGTGTGTTTCTCCTTCATTTCCCTCTTGAGCCGGTTTATGGAGCAGCGATGGCAGACGTTCTCCCAGGACTGAGGGAGAATGATCCACACACCAGTGGGTTGGAGGGGTGCCACCTCAAGTAGCACCCCCATGGAGCCTTTGGGATAGGCTCCAGGCCAGAGGGCTTTTGAGGGGTAGCCTCTTCGATGGCGTAAAGCCGGGGAATTTGAGGCTCCCCTCCACCCTGACAGTCCGGCCGCTGCGTGGCCTTTGGGCACAAGCTGGTTTGACCGGGACAAGTGCTGGAGATCGAGCAGAATAGCGTTGAAGCAAGCGAGGTCAGAGAAATTGACCGACAATGAACATGAGTTTAAAATAAGTGGATGATTTTAAAAAGCAAATTACCCCCCCCCCCGTGGGAAAGCGGATCGCAAAGAGGGATGCCTCTTATGTGAAAAGACTGATAAGCGAGACAAAGGGGGAAGGGGAAGGAAAAACAGCGAGTGTGTTTTGAGAGGCTTACTTGATTGCTGACAGTGTGGGAGCGATCTTTAGAGTTGGAGGGAAGCGTCAGAAACTGTTAACAAATCGTAAAAAATGGCTGCCATGCAAAGAAAGCTGAAAACGATACTGCCTGGCAGCCAGAGCCCAAAACTGGAAGAGGGAGCAGATGTCATGAAAATGCTAGTGGATATGCTCAAGCCAGTGATGGAGCAACTCAATGGTATTAACCAGCAACTGACTGTAATGAATAAAAACTTTGCATCTCAGCAGCTCCAACTGAAAGAAACGGAGAAGAAGGTGGAGCAGGTAGCTGGGAAACTTAAGGAGTTGGACACCACAAGCAAGAAAATGAAGAAAAGAATGGGAGAAGTGGAAACAAAACAAAATCTACAAGAAAACCATTTGTTACAGCTGCAGATGGAAAAAGCCAACATGATTCTCAGATTCCAGGGAGTTCCTGAGACAGAGAAGGAGGATATGAGGAAGATACTTAGCGAGATCATAACTCCAGCAATAGGCTTGACAGCGGATGGTAAAAGAGATGGAGACAGCTTATAGGGCTTACTCCAATTACATTTAAAAATAGCCTGTCTGGAGAAATTGTGGTCAGATTTTTAAGAAGACAGACCAGAGATGCTATTTTAAAGGCGACATCAGCAACTCCACTGAAAATGCAAAAGTTAATCATTAAAACTTTAAAAGACATTCCATTTGAAATTCGTCAAAAGAGGAAAAACTATAAGGACTTAATTTCTTTTCTTCAAACTAATGGAATTTCATATAGGTGGGCGATCACGGAGGGTGTCATCTTCAAGATCAACAATAAGAGAGAAAAGATCGATTCCACTTTTAAAGCCAAGGAATTTTTGCGACGACAGCTGGGAAACCGGAGCAGAGGCAGCCAGAGTAGTATATGACTTTAGAGACAGAAAACCAAAGTAAAGGAAGAAGGACTCTGAGAATTGCCTTTTGAAGCGAAGAATAAGAAGATGATCAGAAAGCTCTCTCATAACAACTAACAAAATAGCATGTTAACATTGAAGCTGAGACAAACAAGAACTCTACAAGTATATTGTTCTTATTAACACTTATATTACTAACACTTTCACTAACAGGGATAAGATTTCCTCTTCTTGGGGTTTTTGTATAGTGTGGTTACCTTTTCTTTGTCCCTAGATGTAGTCCCCTTCCTTCATACTTTCTTTGTCGTTTGTAGTGTATTGCAAAAATAAAAATATCCCTCTGGGGATTTTTTTAAAAAAATCCCTCTTGAGAGTTCCAGCACCTCTTTTTCTAGAAAAAAAGCCCTGCTTGTATGACTCAATGGCTCTAGAAAGGATGTGTATAAAGAATATTATAAATATCACAAAAGAAGACCCTATCAATATTGGGAAAGAAACATCTACTCTCTAGACATTCCTGAATATCAGCTAAAGCATGGAAATGTAATTCACCCACTGTGTCTTTCCTCTTCAGAAACAGCTGGACCATTCCTAGGTATAGTCCCAGATACAAATTGTGCCCATATAATTGAGTTTAATATCTTAAATTGCCTATGGAAAAAATTCTAACCCCTGAGGCAAACCTTACAGTGCAAGAAACCCCTAATTTTCTATGTAAAATCATTATGCATAGGTTTGGATTTGTTTTTCCTGACACCACTTTCTCTTATCTGAATTTCACTTCTTTTGATTGGGTAGATGAGTTTCAAATAGTCTTGTCACAAGATAGAAAGTGTTTTTACTTCACTTTAAAGAAAGGAGTTACAATTGATGCAGCTGTACAAGAACAAATCTGTGATTACAAGGACTGGGTATACAATAACCCCTTGCAGCTAATCCATTGCTCTATTGCCTGTAGTTATTACAAAACAGGATTTAGAGATTCTGAATGCAGTGTAACAAAAACTTGCCAGCTTCTTTTCCAAGTGGGTGACATGGACCCTGAAGCCAAACAAGACCAGTTCTATATTTCAAAGTTAGTATTAGGTGATGGACTAATTGACTAATCCAGGAGAATATTTTTTCCTTTTTTTAGTATTTGTGTATATGTGTATGCACACGTGGGTGCGCTTGCATGCCTGGAAGTCATGGTGACTTCTGGCAACCCCTACTGAGGCTTGGACTTTTCAGAGAGGTGGCTTGATGGCCTGCCTCTGTGTCCCGAGCAGTGTTCCCTCTAAGCTGAGTTAGTGTGAGCTAGCTCACAGTTTTTTAGCCTCCGGCTCACAGATTTTTGTCTTTACTCAGGAAGGATGGCTCCAGAGCAAACTAATGTATGCAGTAGCCAAATCACTCGCTCACAACTTTAATGCCAGTAGCTCACAAAGTAGAATTTTTGCTCACAGGACTCCACAGCTTAGAGGGAGCATCGGTCCCGAGCCCTGATATTTCTTGGAGGTCTCCCTTCCAAGTACTTGCCAGGGTTGGCCCTGCTTTGCTTCTGAGTTCTTAGGACACTGGGCTTGCCTGGGCTATCCAATCAGGGCTCAGGATAATAAGGGTGTTTAAGAAGGCAAGAACACGGACATCTGGGGTCGGTTACCTAATGTATCAGGATGGATACAAAACATAATAAAAGGAGCTGTTATTGCTGCATGTATTATCATTAGTTTAGGTTTATGCTTCTGCAGTATCATGAGTTGTCTCCCTATATTGTGTGGAACCTGTTCTAACATGATTTCCTGACCTCCTATTTGTCCCCTAACACAAATATATGAGACCTCTGAATCCCCTTTATGGAGAAAATGTATTTTATAATGGATAGTTTTATTTCTTTTTGAGCTACCTCATGCTGAAAAGGGGGAAATGTTAGAGAAATTTAGCTTATTATTAAAATGCTGAGTAGAGAAGGATCCAATATCCTCATATAGTTTGGTTATTGAGCATGAGATAGATTACATTCTAAATTAGTTTTCTATATTTGATGTTTTTGTCCTTTCTTACCCTTACACAAGATCTGTTAATTAACCCCTTGATCTTTAGGCAAACAAGTCATGGTCACAGTGTGGTGACACCCTTATCTCTTTTTCAAAAGTGTAAAAGAACTGTTTTCCCTTATGTCCTTTCCAGGAATTCAAAGTGGTCTGTATAGGGGGGTGGAGTGAATTATGTCCAGGAATGGGATTTAGACTGTCCATTGAGTTACTGAATCCTGACCTCCTTGCTTGTATTTTCCAATAAAGGATGAACTTTTTATCTGTTCACTATGCCAGTCTGTTGGTGAACTCTTAACGAGCTGGTATCAGAATTAATTCATTCTTAAATAAAACTGCCTACTTAAAGCCTTGAAGTGTGTTCTTTTCTCTGCTAGATAGATCTTGGTGAAAAGGGGGGGTGTTATTAGGTTTAAGAGAAAAAATCCCTTTACAGTTGTTACATGACCAAATCTAATTGGATATGTACCGCTATGACATCATCATGTGCAGCCCTTATAAGCTGGGATCTACTGATGAAGAAAAAAATCACACGGAGGCACGTAGCAACGTGTAATAAAGTAGCTGTGAATAACAAGGATTGAGAGATCAATAAATTGAAAGATTATTATTTTTTATTATTAACGACCCAAAAAAGCCTAAAAGGGTATTTTCAAAGTTTTTCAGAGGATGCTTCTTCCCCCTAAAGCCCCCCTTTTATCCTGTAACTGTTCACAGGTTAAAAAAAATCAGTGTAGTTATATAAATGAAACTCCATGGTTTTCAAACTCCATATCTTTTAGCTTATCAGGACCTCTTCAGTGACAAGATTAGTAGGGACAGACTAGTTGGTCACCAATATTTATCTTCCTTATAACTGTAAAGACTCAAAGGTATGTTCAGTGTCTTCTATGATACTCCTTAGGTTCATGCAGTGTGATAGTGGGGTTCAACAGACTAGACAGTGCCCACGTAAACTGAGTGTGCATCCAACATCGCCCAGAACCCTCTCTTTCCTGCAAGGATTCTGCAGCAGACGTTTATAGGTTCCTCATGAGATATCATTATTATAGCCTAATTATTCATGCTGTAACACATAGGGCTAAAATAAAGGGGTAGCATTGGGGAACATTTTGTTGTCATTGCTAGTTAAAGGCAAGTGTTTTTTTGATAAATGTGACTTAGTTCATTTTCATACTGAAGGGTAACATCATTCAGAAAACAAAAGGGTGTATTTCTGGCATTCTATCAGGACAGCCGGTAGATTCAGCTTCAAGAGATTATTCATTGTGTGTCAATCTCAACAGATCTATAAAAAGATGACCTATATAACTGCCATTATGTTTTAAAGGAAGATACAAGTGGTAGCTACACCCCCTGACCCTGCTACGGACAAAAATAAAACAAAAAAGGGAGAAAGAAGCTAAAAAAACCCCACTGGTCTGGGATTGGCATTTCATGTGACATTTTAGAATTCCTCTTAGTATCAGAAAAAGAAGTAGCCATAAACAAACTCCAGCTGTCAATATAATTTATACATAGCCACTTGGTATCATACACAGCAGCATCCCATAAATTTAATGTATTATTGTTCTTCCTAGGAAGTACATCTGTGGCTTTTCAAAACCCCGACGTATCGTTAGTGTGTGACAGAAAGCTTGACAATGGGATGATCCGTTCAGCTCTCTCATTTCCAAAGCTGTAAAGAGTTTCTCTCAGCAAACAAAGATGATTAACTGGTTTCCCCCATCATACTACAGCTAGCAGGCTGAATGGAAAATTGACTCCTCTCCTGTTGATTTGGGCCCTTGTTTTGGCCCTGAAACTTGACACGATTTAGAGGGAAGACTTGACACGATTTAGAGGGAAGACTGAGTGCAAGAGGAGCCACACAATCCCATGTTTCTTCAGATGGACCCTTGTATTCCACAAGGGTCTATAAAATATCTATGTAGATAAATCAATTGCTGTAGCTTACAAGGATCTATCATCTATAGATTTAATGTTCTCTGAAGGAGAATGTAAAAAGAACTAGCTGAAGTACACAATCAACTCTGAAGCATGTTCTTGTATCTCCAGTGTTGGAAAACAGAGATATAATTTTAACCTTCTTGTCCCCCTTGCATATTTCTTTGCCTGTTTGCATGTCTGTTCTCTTAGTTTCCCCTATGAACTACTTCACCAGCTCAAGCAGGACAGCTTCTGTTTGGAAGTTAAGAAACAATGCAAGAGCTGTATTTGAAAATGTGACTTTTGGGGGGGAGAAAGCCCATTTATTTCAGGAATCTCAGTTAAGGAAACCACAGTAAGATTTTCTACGTATCATATCTCCATGACATTGCTGGGGTAGGTTGTCTAGAGGTAAAGTATGGATGTTCAAAGATATAGAATTCTCCTTTGAGTCAGTTGAGATAGTGGATGTCCTGAACAAGTTTTAAGAGGTGGTGATATACTAGAACAGTACTATAGGAGCTGAAGCTCAGTCCAGATAAGTGA
Organism: Gekko japonicus; assembly: GCF_001447785.1. NCBI lineage: Eukaryota > Metazoa > Chordata > Lepidosauria > Squamata > Gekkonidae > Gekko > Gekko japonicus. Next base: position 725,549 of record NW_015164671.1, read on the forward strand.
GATTCTGTTAGTAGATATATGTGAGTTCACCAGGACTGGGGGCCCCCACAGCAAGGGTGTGCATACTGAGCTCAGAGTAGGGTGATGGTTCAGGGTCTTCTTCTTTTACAAACTTACCAGGACTCTCCAGTACAGAGTTCAGACCTTTGATTTAGAGCTCATGGTCTACCTATGAAGAGTCTGCTCTCAGCATCTTGTGGCAGGAATTCTCTTCACACTGTTTCCCACTCCTTCCCTCTCCAGGCATATGCAGAGTTCCTTCATGCCCATCCTTCACCTTTTATCATCCACTCCATGCCTCACACTGCCATTTTTAACACCCTAACATCCAGACCCACACCTGTGGTTGGAGGCCACCTTCTTTCTGCTGAGCCAATGCCCAGTGTAATGCTAAATGGATGCCATCATCCCTAAGTGGCTGCTACAGCCATCCAGCCCCACCCTACAGCACTGGTCACTAGCCAAACTTTCCCTGTAGCCAAACACAGAATTTGCCTACAATAAACAACAATAATAAATAGCTTGCGTGTGAGATTTAATACTGTTGAACAAAATACCTGCTGGATTAAGGGAATACTTGCTGGTGCTTTCAAACTTAACAGCAATGCCAGCATTTTTGATAGTATACACAGTGCATGTACATATACCATCTGAGAGTTTAATACACTTTTTCTCTGCACACATAGGGGCATTTTTTAAAAACAACTCTACATGCAAAAATCTGCTTCTGTACACATGCTTCATTTGCTTTACTGAGCATTTATTCATATATCAGCTTCTTGGGTCTTAGATTTTTTTTTTAATGCCAGTGTGATAGAAATCAATTGTATTTAAATAAATGTTCTCATTTTTATTAAATATACATCGAGCTAAAAAGCTTTAAAATGAGTTCCAAGGGTTCAGCTCTCCTTCCTTCTAAAATCTATTTTAAAATTTATTTCTGAGTAGCTATAGTTACAAATCTTTGACCATCTCCCTGGGGAGCTTATTCATCTACCTACAAGCTGTTAACTATTTATTAAAAGATTTTCTTTGTCTAACCTACATATTCCTTTCATAGCTTCAGGCAATGGCTCTTTCTACAACCACCTTCTGAAACTGTGAATAAATTCCCTGTCTTCATTTATATTGTTACCTTGAAGGTATTTCTAAACTTTAAACATATCCCTTCAGAATTTCTTCCTTTTTTAGACCTTTCAAAGCTAATTTCCTCCAGTCTCTGCTCATGTGTCTTCTTTTCTGTCCTTGCTCTCTTCAACTCTCAGTGACTGGTTCTATATATGCTGCCAGTTCCCTTCCCTAGCCACTCTCATTACTTGCAGCCATTGTTCCCTCTAAGCTGAGTTAGTGTGAGCTAGCTCACAGTTTTTTAGCCTCTGGCTCACACATTTTTGCTTAGCTCAGGAAGGGATGGCTCCAGAGCAAACTAATTTATGAAGTAGCCGAATCGCTCACTCACAACTTTAATGCCAGTCGTTCACAAAGTAGAATTCTTGCTCACAGAACTCCACAGCTTAGAGGGAGCATTGCTTGCAACCCCTCACCCCACAACTATTTAGAATGTCCAAGAGGGCTCCATAATAACATTAATACTCAGTGACATAATAAAGGTTGAAAATAATAGGTGGGAATGCTTTAGCACTCTGATGATCCTGCTTTTACACTTCACAACGGGAGGCGTTGATAACCCACATGTGTGGCAGGTATTGGATAGAATCCAGTAGCTTGGAAACTGGGCATGGAGCAGGGTGTGAAGGAAAGAAACATTTTAATCTGGTTCTTCTTATATCCAATGTTTAATGGGGATAATTTGGCTTGATCAGTTTCAGGCAGACCATTTGTAAAATCTGCCTAAGAAACAGAAACCAAAATAAAAGATTTATTGAAAATTTAGAAACGACAAACAAAAAGACAGTTTTTGAGAACAAATACAGCTTAGGGATGATCCCAATGATTGCCCAAGACTGGGGTCGTCTTAGTGATTGTGGGGCCCTTAGCAAAAGTCCAGGATGGGGCACCATAGTGACCACTAGTGGGGGGTAAGGCCAAGGGGTCAGACCCACCCTAGCCTACCAAATTATAGTCAGATATGAGAAAGCACATCTATATATCTAATTTCCAACAGAGGGCGCCATGTGCAGATGCTTATTTCTACTTAGAGGAAGCTCACTCTGCCCCAAAACCTTTTCCTACATAGTCAGTATACTTCCTGTGTCTGCAGAAAAATCCAAGAAGTTAAAAAATCCCTCCATGGACAGCTGAATTCCCCCCAAAACCTTTTGAAATGGCCTCTGCAGGGATCTAACACCTGGCATCAACGGTGAGAGAGAGATTAGAACGTTCAGGGCGGGGGGGG
>NW_015164671.1:728016-739911 GCF_001447785.1 Gekko japonicus
TGTTGTCTTTAGTTCTGTTGTAATTCTGGGGGGGGGGTCCTCTAGGCCCCACTTAGATGTTGGCAACCCCCCCCCTGGCCACCGACAGGGGATTGTGGATAAGGTTGCCAGGTCCAGGCTGGGAAACTCCTGGAGATTTGCGGGTGGAGCCTGGGGAGGACAGGGGGCTCAGTGGAGTACAATGTCACAGAGTCCACCCTCCAAAACATCCATTTTCTCCATGGGAAGTTATCTCTGTAGTCTGGAGATGAGAAGTAATTCCAGGCATCCCTAGGTCCCACCTGGAGGCTGGCATCCCTAGGCAGCACCCTCTGGGTGACTTGATACAACCTGATTTGCATGATTCAAGTAGGCCCAGCTGCTTGCTACGGTTCATCAGCAGCCACCCTATGAAAGCCAGTGTGATGTAACAGTTAGAGCTTCAGAGTAGGGTCTGCGAGACCCAGGTTCAGATCCCCATCTTGCAGTGGAAGCTGACTGCGTGATTTTGGACCAGTCACATACTTTCAGCCTAGCCAACCTCACAGGGTTGTTGTGCAGATAAAAAGGAGGAAAGAATAATGTAAGCTGCTTTGGTCCCCACTGTGGAGAAAGACTGTAACCTTCCTAGGTAGAGGCTGTCGGGGAGGAGTGTGGAGATGGAAAGTTGAAGACAGAGAGGCAGATAAAGGTAGGTTGGCTGTTGGGTGGGAAGAAAATTGTGTTGCCAACTCCAGGTTGGCAAATTCCTGGACATTTGAGGGGTGGAGCCTGGGGAGGGTGGGATTTGAGGAGGGGAGAAACTACAGACCAGTATAATGCCATAGACTCCAACCTCCAAACCATACATGGAGGAGAGAGAGAAAGAAGGGAGGGCAGAAGGGAGAAAGAGAGTGAGTGAGGTAGGGGGAGACAGGAGGAAGCAAAGGCGTGAGGAATAGGATAACAATCCCACAAGTTTCTTGCGGGTCTCCACTTGTCCATTTTAAAGCCAATTAAAATGTTTACTTGCAGAGTAGGCACAGGGAGGCATGAAAGCATATATCTTTGAATTTTTCTTCCTTTCCCACTGAGGTCCTCAAGCAGGCAATGGAGATGTAAGGGTTATTTTTAAAAAAATGGCAGATGAAGGGAACTAAACCCTAACACACACACCATTCTTAATTTGCAGTGCTTAGTTGATTTCAGAATCATTCTTCCACCCTGCATTTGTGGGCTGAGGCATACCAAGGGAAATATGCTTTTAACTGTGAGTCACGTGGAAGTAAACATTGGGAGGGCATGGGATTTGGCTGCCTGCCCATTTTATTTTGTAAATAAAAAACAGGTGCACCCTAGGGTTGACTCTTGCATAAATATACCACTATCACTCTGTACCTGAACTCTAAAAGGTTCCCTGGCCTGTATCTTTTTTTCAGATTATCCTTCTTCCATGGCTGTTTTTAAATACAAATAAAGGGTAAAGACATCAAATGAGCTCAGAGACACAGAGCTCTGCCTTACAGAGTTCTCATGCTTTCCTATTGTGTTTCCTCCTGTCTGATGTGTTGAGAAATGGACTAATTTATGGTTTTATATCTGCTACACACGCAACACATGGACTGTGCACACATATCTGTATACCATGGGCCAAAGGAAGCTGTTTGCATCACCTACTGTGAGAGCCTTCACATAGGGAACACTTGCCTGCATTTTATGTTAATGTAGCTTGCACACATTCATCTCAAAGGCTCATGGGAAGAAGAAGCACATGTTAGCCATTGTGAGCGGAGAAAACAACCAAGAAGGAGAAATTCCCCCATTGCTAAAGAGACGAGATGTCACGCAGGACATGGACTTGATCTGCATCTGAACTGCAGTTTCCTGTTGATGGTACCTTGTAGGCCTGGGAAAGCCAAGATTCATCTGTACTTCAAAGAGGATACAGGAAGCCGAGACTTCACACTTGGCCAGATGGTATTCCATGGGATAGAGTGTAGAGTTTCAAATATCACCCCACCCATAGAATACCTGCCCCTCTTCTACATACACCAATGAGGGAGGTCATGGGATGAACTTGTAAGTAGGTGGGATTGCAGTTTGGCAAGGTGCCACCCACCTGGAGATTCAACTATAAAATGCAAAGACCATGCTTTAGGTCCTGGGCTAGCCACATTCTACCACCAACACAAAGACCATGCTTCAGGCTAGCCACCTCTCCTCTCATCAACTCCTTTATACTTTGAATTCCCTTCTTGCTATGCAACAATCCTTTCTGTCTATTATGGATCTCTTTGGACTGCAGCCAAAGAGATACACACACACTTACACTTGACCGGCTGGTTCTGGAACAGTGTGATTTAGGTAAACTTCTAGACACTATTCTCTGTCCCTTTATTTTTCATTGCAACAGACAAGACTTCTGGAAACAGGCAAGTATGAACCGATTTTCCTGCCTACCTCCTAAAGTAAAAGAAACTATTTTTGATATCTTTCTGTAATTCTAAAGGAATCTTGAATGTATGAGAAAAGTGAGACTGATTATTATGTGTGTATGTGATGTTAATATTGTTCAGTAAAAAGATTGTTTGTTTTGGAAAAACACCCGTGTAGTCTCCATTACTGGAACTCTGGGTTCAGACACGACCTTGGTATAGCTGGCCAGGACTCACGTTAAATTTAGTTAGCCTCTGCTGTAGATAAAGCAGTTGGCATAATAGATGTGTGTGTATTGTATTTTATAATTTATTAATTTATAAATTAATAATAAATAAATATGGTGTTCACTTTAGCCTCTGCATCCATCCACCACCCTACCCATCTGCAAAGCAGGTGAGCTACTAAGTCTGAACATTTACCTCTATCTTGTCCCCAGTCTCTGCAGCCCATCTGGACTGCCAGAAAGTAAAAGCAGAATGTTTATTGCTGTTCCACTGCAGGTAAATAGCACTTTCTGGAATTTAGCCTGAGACTTTGTGGATTTATATCCACAAACAGGATTAATTATTGCAAGAGCAGGATTTTCTAACTGGTTAGTTTGCAAGTTCATTCACATCCTAGTAGTGCATCATTCCCCATTCATCCAAGTACTGACTGGCCTGCTCTTTCCGCTATTTTCTCCATCAAAGTGCTAACCAATTTGTTACTGTTTATTCTTATCTCACATCCCAGCGCTGCGTGGCTTGCTCCGGCTTGCTTACCCACGCTCCTTGTGTAAACGCTGACCAGCTTGCTTGGCTTCTCTTTGTTCTTCATCAAAATGCTGACTGGCTCACTTTTGCTTTTTGTTGCTCCACATCAAAGTACTAATTGGCTTGCTACTGTGCATGGTCCTGGGCTATTGCTCAGAAGGCAAAATTGATTCATGTTTAAGTCATTTGCACAGAGTGGGGATGAATGAACAACATCTTCTCTAATAAGTCACTGCCTTTTTTCTGAGGCTGTGTGATGATAGTAGTTTTATTTGTGATGCACCTCACTAGCTAAGAATACACAGCTTTCAAAGTGGAACACAAAAATCCTAGATACTCATTCTATCCTTTGTTATTACTAGCCACCACACAGTAAAGTTGTTATTAGTAGCCACTGCACAGCAACAGCACCTGCAGACCATGGCTGACGGGTGGTTACTGCTAATTACCTGGTAAATAATGAGCCTGGAGCAGGGGTGCTTGGGACTGCCTTGCCAGAACATCAGGAAATGTGGCAGGTGGAGTCCAAAAGCCACAGCTCTGTCCCATCAGAGGCAACTAGTGCTGGGGGATATCGACTACAAGGACGGGTAGGTTGGGGGGTCTATTGCTTGGCTTTCACTATTGTGGGTTTGGTTGATTTTGCTTTTTTTGGTGCACAGCTGGTTCGATCCTCCCACAGGTGGAGAGGGAAATCAGAGTAAACTATGAGAATTACCTAGGTGGCCAGGGAATCCCTGTAAGATGGGGAGGTGGGAGGTTTGGTGGTGGGCAGAGAGTTAGGTTTAGAAGGAGATTGAGACATAGACATGTTCGATCCCCTTCTAATCTCCTTCCCATTCCAAGGAATGATGATGTGCAGACCCTGACTCCTTTGCTTTCCTCTTCAAGCTTGATGTTGTGCAATGTCAGATTGATTATGAATGAGACTGCCTCCCTTGAAGAATTTATTAGGAAAGGCAATTTTGATCTGGCATGCTTGACTAAGCTCTGGGTGGACGAGGATGAAGTTGTGGCTCTCACTCAGCTGACTCCCCGAGGATACTCAGTCCTTCATCAATCACAAACAGGAAGATGGGGAGTGTCAATTCTCATCTGAGATTATTTCTCCTTTGAACATTTTCCTGCACCAAACATAGTAGGTGCTGAATGTGTAGGCCTGGCATGGGGTGCCAGAGAGAGGGTGAGAGTCTTGCTGGTTTACCCTTCCTCTAGCTTACCAGCTGACTCCCTGCTGAGGCTGACTGAGGCAGTGGTGGAGTGTGTCTTGCGTTTCCCTCCTGAGCCAGAAAAAAGGCAGCAACTGAGGAGAGGAGGGAGTGAATTTGGCCTTTTAACGCCCCAACTCTGCCCCCTGACTGCCCGGATGCTGTGGCTCAGCATCCCAGAGGTCTCCTTCCTTCAATAGGGGCAAAGGCTCCCCCCCCCCCGGCAGTACAGCTGTTGCTTTCTGTCAGGTGGGGCCGTATTCCCTTTTCACACAAACCAGGGGTCCCTTCTGAGTTGAACCCACTGAATAACTGGGTAAGAAATATCCTCTGCTTTCTAGCAGCGATCATCCTTTTCTCTTTGGCTAGACTGGCAGTTTCAATCTCCTGTCCAGTCTCCTCTGTCAAACCTAAACCCCAGTTCTGGAGAGTGTGAATAAATGGAATTCAGCTAGGGCTGACACTTAGACTTTAAGTTCTGATTTCTGAACTTTTCCTCAAATGTGTTGATACACAGTAAGGGCAAGGAGTTGTATCCCTTAACTTCTCAAGTGACTTGTCTGTTTCCCTCACACTAACACACAGGCTCCTCCTGACTGGCAACTGCCAAGCCAAAATCCAAAATGATGTCTGACTCCCTCTGACAAGACTGACTAGACTTTAGAAGGCACTCCTCAACTGGCACTGTCCAATCAAAGAGATTGGGGGGGGGGGTGCACACAGGCAGCAGCCTGGCACTCAAAGTGCTTTACAGTGAGGCATTAACCCCAAATCTCCAAACTCTCGGCTTTTGATGCATTAAGCATCCTGGTTTTGGAAGTCAGTTTATCACAGTGGACACATAAAAACAAACTGTTCTCCATCACAGAAAAACAGGTTTGTTACAATGGTGGAATGTGGCCAATGTCTGATATATTTGCATTCAGATATCAGAGTGCTCTCTGCCCAGCCCATTATTTTAGCTGGTGAACTGTTCTTTAAGTTATACCAAGCAGACTCAGTCTCCTCTGAATGCCTTAGTACCAGCATTTGGATATAGACCAAATAATTTACACTATCCATTTGCTTTCTCTGGTTACCCACACAAAGTAGATGCTTCACATAAGATATTTACTGAGCACATGAAAACATTTGCACATGAACTGAATTCTCAGAGACCCAGTAACTTCAGTTTAGAGAACAGCATAAGTGTCAACCTATTTTCAAATGGATTCCAGTACCAAATTGCCCTGTAAGTTAGATGACTACATTAGAAGAGAGTCAAGATTGTCAGCTCTTCTTGCAACATGCATGATCTGCATTTGTTACATTTCAGAGAAGCTAACAATGCACTTTCCTTTGTTCTGAGCATAATGGGATTTTGCAAAACTGCTTTCTTCTCTAAACAAAATTGAGAAACTGTCAGAAAATCGTCATCTTGTTTGCCTTTTGTCTGGTCAGGAAGTCCTGGGCCCTTTTCATAGCTTGAACATGGAATAAACAAAGCTTTTCACAATCATGCAAAAGCAGACTATCTGTAACCCCCTGCTTCTCTTTAAGCATCAGTATCAAGCATGATTTGAGAATGACCGAGGCATTCTGACATTCAGAACCTTCTTCCTTAAGTACATTTTGGCATTTTTGTATTCAAAGCTATGCCAGACATTTCCATTTTGCTTCCTTCCCTATCCTTAGTCTCTTATGGAAAATGTTTTCTCAACACCATCTCATAAGAACATAAGAGATGCCAATGTTGGATCAGGCCAAAGGCCCATCCAGTCCAACACTCTGTATCACACAGTTGCCAGAAATCCCAGTGTCATCAGGAGGTCCACCAGTGGGGCCAGGACATTAGAAGCCCTCCCACTGTTGACCCCCCCAAGCACCAAGATGACGGAGCATCACTTGCCCCAGAGTCCCTATCTATACCTTGTGGCTAATAGCCACTGATGGACCTCTGCTCCGTATGCTTATCTAATTCCCTTTTGAAGCCGTCCATGCTTGTAGCCGCCGCCACCTCCTGCGGCAGTGAATTCCAAGTGTTAATCACTCTTTGGGTGAAGAAGTACTTCCTTTTATCCGTTCTAACCCGACCGCTCAGCAATTTCATGGAGTGCCCACGAGTTCTTGTATTGTGAGAAAGGGAGAAAAGTACCTCTTTCTCTACCTGCTCTTTCCCATGCATAATCTTATAAACCTTGATCATGTCACCCCTCAGTCGTCATTTCTCCAAGCTAAAGAGCCCTAAGCGCCTTAACCTTTCCTCATAGGGAAAGTGTTCCAACCCCTTTATCATTCGAGTTGCCCTTTTTTGCACTTTTTCCAAAGCTATAATATCCTTTTTAAGGTGTGGTGACCAGATCTCATCATCTTTCATTTGTAACATTCAGGAACAGAAAAATCAAGGTACAAATAAAAGAGAAATTTAATTTGTACCTTATAAACAAGAAAAGCTATAAGGGCTAAAAGGCCCTATCCATCCCTTAATACAATAACTCTTTGATATAAGATATTTCTTCTATTTGCACTACGGAAAACTCAGTGAGTATGTCTTATGACATCCCTAAAAACTTATATAATTAGGTGATATATAAATTGTTTTATCACAACACAAAATTATGGTAAATGAGTTCTGCAACTTAGGTTTTTGTCTTTTGTATTTCAAAGTAAGGCTAGGTTACCATCTTCTAGGCAGTGCAAAGTCTTGTCATCTTTAATACTGAATGATGACTACCTCTCACCCATGGCTAAGTGACTTTTATTTTAGGGGGGGAGATAATAGTTAATTTGCATATGTTCATTTGAAGGAGCACCTACTCCCTTAGGAATCCTACCCTGTGTTCATCTTCTGAGGCCCTGCTTCAAGTGTCCCTGCCTTCTGAGATTAGATGAGTGGCAACCCAAGGGGTGCATTCAGACGGGCCATTTGAGCTGGTATACATGCTGGTTAGAAATGGACTACTTACGCGTGATCACACGCACAAAATCTGCCTCCCATCCCTAGCTGTTGCCAACCGTTGCAAACCCCCTTTAAACTGGAGTATTCTGCTACCAGGTCCCCAAGTGGTGTTTTCCTGGTGCTCCGGTTGTAGCTGCATCTTCCTGCCATGTGATCGTGCCTCTGCTGGTGTAGAGCCACTTCCGCTGGAAGCCCAAGGCTTCCGCTTTTTGTCCTCCATTTTATTCATGAAGGCACTTCACCCCCACCTTTCTGCTGGCCACAGTAGACAAGAGGGGTAAAGTGGCCCCTGGGAGACACTGCCTTCTGTAGATGGATAGTTGTCACTTAGAGAAAAGAGGAGGAGGAGGAAGAGGAGATTGGATTTATACCCCACCCTTCACTACCCGAAGGAGTCCTAGAGTGGCTTACAAACTCCTTTCCCTTCCTCTCTCCACAACAGACAGCCTGTGAGGTAGATGGGGCTGAAAGAGCTCTCTCAAGAACTGCCCTTGAGGGAACAGCTCTGAAAGAACTTGTGAATGACCAGCAACTGCACATGGAGGAGTGGGGAATCAAACCTGGTTCTCCCAGATTAATGTCTGTGCTCCTATCCACTACACCAAACTAACTCAACTGACCAAAAACCCTTCATACAATATCACTCCAAAAAGATATTAATATTAAATCCAAAACACTGCCTGGCCAAGAAATGACCTCAAAAGGAATGCCAGTCAGAACACCAGCCTTGGGGCTTCTGGTCAGGGGGAAATGGCGATTTGACACACCCTGTAAGTACTCAGGGTAGACGGTGGTTCTTTGTAGTAGTTTGGGCAAGAATTTGCTCAGCGCAGCTTACCCCAGGCAGGGGGAATGACTGGCCGGCATCAAGACCCAAGTGAGAGTTGAGATTGGTGTAATCAAGCCTCAAAGGAGACTTGTGTTACACTTTGATCTCCTCTCCCGGAGCGGGCGTTGCGATCAGCTCTTAAAGAGCACACCAAGCTGAGAAGTCAGCTTAAAGTCACCATTTCCCGACTTCCTAAGAAGAAAGAGAGAATGTGGACCGAAGGAAGCAGTGTGAAAGCCAAAGATAAACAAGCAAGGTAACAAAAACATTTTGCTTACCGGGAAACAGTCAGAGGAGAACTTTGAAGGAACCGGATAGGTGATTATGAACTTTTAAAAATATCCGCGTAATTTTGGAGAACAAAAGAGCTGTTAGAAGTAGTAAAAATAAAGGAAAAGGGACTTTGTTTAGCATTCCTGTGGCAGCTAAAAGATAAGAGACTGAGACCAAAACTAACGAGAAAAAACGCGAGAACTCGGGTGGGAGAAGAGTCGAATTACAGCAAAAAGGAGGTGTCCCGGAAGTGTCATAGAAGAAGTCCAGCGTAGACAAGAGGACCGGATAGAAAGGAGTGTGGAGGACCAGAAGAGGATTGAAGAGGAAGAGGACACCGGAGGAGTGCATAAACAGACAGGAAGCGGAAGACCAAAAAAGGACTACTCTAGACCGGAAAATCATAGAGAAAAGGCGCCCGACATTTTGAGAAGGACTAAATTTTAAATTACAATTTTTCGGCTGAAAATTAATACTAGAAAAAGAAAAAGAGAGCGATTTGGCTAAGCGCAAAAAGGACAATTAGGCTGTGTAAGTGAAGTTTAACTTAGAGTTGCTAAAGTTTAAACAAGTTTTAAAAACGGATCTAAGACAGAGACAGAGAGCAGTTACCTGGTCGAGTCCAAGGATGTCTAAAAAAGAAAAACAGGAATGGCAAGCATCAATGGAGGCTATGGAAAAAGGATGATGGAAGCCATCCAAGGCCTGGGAAAACAGATGGAAAATCTGGAGGAAGTCCAAGATAAAAATATGGCCAAAATGAAAGAGTTAGTAGTCTCAGAGGTGGCGGATCTCAAAAAGGAAGTAACAGAAATCAAAAAAGAATTTCAAGGTCTATCACAGAAATCTACTGAAATGGAGCAAAAAACACAAGAAATTAATAGAAAAGTTGAAACTGTGATACAAGAGAACAATAGACTGGATACAGTGATGGAGTACAGAACAATGCGAACCCATCTGAGACTGAGAGGTATTGAAGAAAAATTAGATGAGGATACCCGTACATTAGTGATCAAAGCGTTGGCAGAATATTTGCAAGAAGAAGTGGAAGACATACATTTTAATTTTGATTTGATCTATAGAGTGAACTCAGCATATGCACAAAAGAAAAATTTGCCAAGGGATGTGATTGTGCAGTTATTAACCAGGCGAATGAAAGAAGATATATTTAAGAAACAATTTACTGAACCACTAGAAATTGATGGGAAAAAGATAATAATAATGAAAGAGCTCCCAAGAACAATCATCCAAGACAGAAAAAAGTACAAGAGACTAACAGACAAACTGAAGCAATTGAATATAAGATATAGATGGGAAATACCGCAAGGAGTAAGTTTCAGTTATAACAGTCAAAGGCACACAGTTAGAACGACGGAACAAATGCTCAGATTTTTGTTTGAAAACTCCAAAGATTTTGGAGATAAGTAAAACACAACACAATGGATTACAAATTTATATCTTGGAATGTAAATGGGCTGAACTCACCCAATTAAAAAAAAATTAGTAAAGCATTGGTTCGAAAAACAGAAATGTAATATAATTTGTTTGCAAGAAACTCACATTAAAAAGGAAGATTCTAAATATTCGGTCGCTAAACAACTAGGAGAAGAATTTTGTTCATTGGCAGAGAAAAGGAACAGAGGGACTGTGATATATATCAAAAAGGAATTTGAACCTAAAGAAATTTTTAAGGACAAAGAAGGGAGATATATCGCAGTGGAAATGAACATGCCCCAAAAGAAAACTCTAATTGTGAATATTTATGCCCCAAATGGAGCCAAGGAAATTTTTTTTAAAGACTTGACTCAAGAACTGGATCAGGTAACTTATGACCAAATTGTTTTGTTGGGAGATTTTAGCGGCACGATTAACAACAAATTGGACAGGAAATCGAAGAAGTCAGATTAAATGCTAGGGAAGCTACCAAAAGTTTTTTTTTAATTGACCAAACAAGAGAAACTAGAAGATTTATGGAGAAAATGGCATCCAACAACTAAGGATTACACATTCTATACGAATTTAAATCAAGGAACACAGATTCAAATAGTTTGGGATGCATATAAAGCAGTAATGAGAGGATTACTTATATCACTGAACAGTAAAGAGAAAAAAGAGAAAATGAGACAACAGAATAATATAGTAGAAAAAAATCGGCAAAAGGAGAAGGAATTAAAGAAAAGACCGGGAAAAAAGAAAATAATTAAAGAGATTCAAATATTGCAAGAGCAACTAAATGCAATAATGAACCAAGAAATTTATTGGAATTTCAAGAAGCTGCAACAAAAATCATTTGAAGGGGCAAATAAGCCAGGAAAATGTTTGGCATGGCAGCTGAAAAAGAAAAGAGAAAGGAAAATAATAAGCAAAATAAAAGAAGAAGATAAAGAGATTGTGAATAACAATGGAATTAAAAGAGCCTTTTAAAAATATTATGCAAAGTTATTTCAGAAGAAACATGTAGACCAAAAAAAAATTAGAAAATATTTGGATAAAATGAAAATGCCAAAGATGGAAGAAGATGTAAAGAAAATGTTAAACAGCCCAATTTCGAAAGAAGAGATATATAAGGCGATAGAAGAGGCAAAATTAGGGAAAGCTCCAGGACCAGATGGATTTACCCCGACTTTGGAACTTTTGACAAATGAAATAAGAACAACAAGGAAAATACCAGAATCATGGAAAGAAGCTAATATATCGCTTATACCAAAAGAAGCTCAGGATTTAACAAATGTGAAAAATTATAGGCCAATTTCACTTTTGAATAATGATTACAAAGTCTTTGCCAAAGTTATATCTGAAAGATTAAAGATTTATTTGAAGGATGCTATTGAAGAAGAACAAGCTGGATTTTTTACCAAACAGACAAATAAAGGATAACATAAGAATGGTGAGGTGATTGATGCCATTGAATATTATGATAAACATCCAGAAAGAGAGGTGGGCGCTTTTTTTTTTGTGGATGCAGAAAAAGCTTTTGACAATTTAAATTGGGACTTTATGTATCAGGTTATTGAAAAAATGGACATTGGAGAGTCATTTACAAATATAATTAAGGCGATTTACTCGGAACAGAAAGCAACACTAAATGTAAATACAGAGGTGACAGACCACTTTAAAGTTCAAAAAGGGACAAAACAAGGATGTCCGTTATCTCCGTTGCTATTCATATGGATGCTGGAAGTACTGCTTGGTAGAATAAGAGAGGATAAAGAAATTAAAGGACTAACCAATAGAGGTTTTTCGTACAAATATAGAGCATTTGCAGATGATGTAATGTTTTTGGTTGAAGAGCCCACAAGAAATTTGCCGTTGCTTATAGAGAAAATAGAAGATTTTGGAGAGCTAACGGGATTTTATGTAAACAAAAACAAATCTAAGGTGATGTGTAAGAATATGTCAGGTGTAAAACAAGAAGAACTGCAGAGACTAACACAATGTGAAGTAGTTAAAAAAAACTAAGTACTTAGGTATTGAATTGACAATGAATATAGATCTTTT
>NW_015164671.1:740196-756075 GCF_001447785.1 Gekko japonicus
ATACAGATTTATGATTTGTTTAAAACGGACAAAAAAGAGTTTGGGTTTAGGGGGAAATACAATGAAATTGAGAGCGTGTGGTTGGAAAAAGGTAAAAAGATGATATCTAAGATATATAAGATATTGTTAAAATGGTATACAGAAGATGAAACAATAAAGGAGCAGATGATAAAATGGGCAGTTAATATGAATAAAGAAATATAAATGTCATCTTGGGAATTTTTGTGGAAAAATGCAATGAAAATTTCAACATGTAATAATTTAAAAGAAAATTGCTATAAAATGATGTATATATGGTATATGACACCAAGAAGATAGCAAATATAAGCAGTAACATGTCAAACAAATGCTGGAAATGTAAAAAAATAGAAGGTTCTTTTTATCATATCTGGTGGACTTGTGATAAAGCAAGAAATTTTGGGACGGAGGTCCATAATGAGATGGAGAAAATTACGAAATGTAAATTTAAGAAGGAGCCAGAATTGCTACTTTTGGGACTTAAAATGGAAGAAGTAAATATTGCAAAATGGACTCTAATGTGGTACATGATCACAACAGCCAGAATGACTTATGCTCAATGCTGGAAACAAGAAAAAACGCCAGGGATCTGGGAGTGGATAAAAAAGTTGCTTTTTATGGTTGAAACGGACAAAATGACAAGAAAGCTCAAGAATCAGGAAGCGGAAGAATTTTTTGCAGACTGGATAGATCTTAAAGAATAACTGGAGAAATATTGGGATGTGAAGAATAATCTATTTTGCTTTGATAACTATTAGAGATAGAAGGATATTTAGAGTTAGTTCAAATGTGTAAGAATAATAGCTTAAAGAAATGTACCTTATAAGTTTAATTATTGATGTGGGGGGAAGAGAGAAGAAAATAGAAGATTTGGAAGGAAGGTGGGAGCACTACGGAAAGCCAGAAGGGGGGAGATATGGGGAGAAAAGGATATAAGATGGATGCTAAAATGTTATATTGGTTGACTTGATGTTATATCCAAATAAAATTGTTTTTTTTAAAAAAAAAAAAAGAACACCAGCCTTGGAAACTATTTGGAAGTGAACCAAATGGCTGACTTGCAAACAACTGTTCTCCATCCTAAAGATAATGAATAATTTATAAAAATGGGTTTCTCAAAAAAGGCAGCATCTTGCTTTGAATTAACCTCTTTCATCCCCAATCCTGCTTCCTCTGTTGACATCTACCCTTGTTAGCATATCCATAATACCTGGAAGTGTTACCCATATTGTATTTCAGAAGTCATCTGTCTGTGAGCATCTTGAACAGAATGAGTTAATTGGTAGTAGACATAAGGTGGGATTCTTATCAAATTTGCAGATGACATGAAGCTGGGTGGGATTGCTAATTCTGAAGAAGACAGAGGCAGGATTCAAAATAGATCTAGATAGGCTGGAACAGTGGACTGAGACAAATAAAATGAATTTCAATAGAGGGAAGTGCAAAGTTCTACACTTAGGTACAAAAAATCAAAGGCACAGATATAGAATGGGAGGGACTTGGCTTGACAGCAGCACGTGTGAAAGGGATCTGGGTGTTCTGGTTGATCACAAGCTAAACATGAGTCAGCAGTGCAATGTGACTGCGAAGAAAGCTAATGAAATCTTGGGATGCCTTAACAGAAGCATTGTATCCAGATCACAGGAGGTGGTAGTTCCGCTCTATTTTGCTATGGTCAGGCCTCATCTGGAGTACTGTGTCTAGTTTTGGGCACCACATTTTCGGAAGGATGTTGACAAGCTCGAGCGTGTCCAGAAGAGGACAACCAGGATGGTGAGAGGGTTTGAATCTAAGTCTTATGAGGGAAGGCTGAAAGAGTTAGGTATGTTTAGCCTGGGAAAGAGAAGACTTAGAGGGGACATGATTGCAGTCTTCAAGTATTTGAAGGGCTGTCATGTAGAAGATGGAGCAGATCTATTATCTCTTGCTCCGGATTGCAAGACTAGATCTCATGGGTGGAAATTACAAGGGAGTTTTTACTGGGTAAATATCAGGAGAAACTGTAAGAGTGGTTGATCAGTGGAACAGACTGCCTCGAGAGGTGGTGGATGCTCCGCTGGACGTTTTCAAGCGGAGGCTGGATGACCGTCTTTCAGGTATGTTGTAGGGCTACCTTTTGGCTATGCTCCTGTAGAGTGCAGGGGGTTGGACTAGATGACCTGCAAGATCCCTTCCAACTCTACATTATATGATTCTATGATCAACAGCCATTTCCTAGCTCCGGGAGGGCTACCAAGCTCTGCTCAACTCTGATCGTCCTCTGGGAGAACCATCAAGCATTTGTTCAAGTCTTTGAGAAACACATCAAGCTATTGTTTTGTGGCAAACCTGTCATAGTACCTCAAGGTACATATTTCCTCTAAATATATGCACTCATCTCCACTGTGTGTGTTTGCTCTCAAGATCAACCTTCCACTTCGCATTTGCATGCTGACGTTCAGGTTGCTTCTCTCCTCCGTGGACCTGAATCTTCGAGATTAGTAAATATAACCTATCCCAAAACTATCTCCCTCGCTCCTTCCCTTATTTTTCTCTTAGCTAGCTTGTGTGATTTGTAGTGTCCCTTGTGTGTATGTGTGGTGGACTGCACTTTTTACAAGGCTTAGAAGTGCTATACCAAACTAAAGGACTGTGAAGGGTTAATTCTTCACAGAGCCAGAGAGCCCTGAGAGACAGACTGCTCCAAACAAACTGATTGGTTAGCATCAACTGAGCAAAAAAAAAAAAAAAAAGTATTGCGAGAGCTGGATGTTCAGGAGATTCATTCAGATTCCCGCCTTAACTGAGAAGAGATGTGTACTGAGACCATCTGAGAATATCCCTGACAGAGAAAGGATTTAGTGCTGACAGAGGCAGATTTCTACCTTCACTGAACACAGCCTGAATTCAGCATTAGCTGAGAGCAGTTTGAACACAGACAGAGAACTGGGAGAAAGTTTGGAAAGGACGTTTAGGTAGTACAGAAGACTCCCATTCAGGCCAAGGAAAGAGAATAAGATCTTCTAGGGCCCTGTTCACACTAGGGGTTTTGGGCCGGGAGCGGGACGGATCGGGGGCGGAGCAAACAGGCGCGATCCCACGGCAACATCTGGGAAGCGTTGCCTGCCCGTCCTCGATCCGTCCCTCCCACCCGAAAACCCGCACTAAAAAGAACCACCTACCTAGGTGGTTCTTCGGTGTAGAGCGCTTCAATCTGGGCCGTGAGATCGCCGGCGCATCCTTGTGCCGGCGCATCTCACCCCTCAGCCGAACTGTGCATGCTCGAGTATGCACAGTTCGGCAGCCTCCCCCTCCCCCCGACTCTTCCTCCCCGGCATCTGATCGTGCCGGGGAGCAACGGCGCGCGGTGCACGGGATCCGTGGGATCCCGCCCGCGCGTCTCTATTTTGGTGCGGCTCTATTTAGCCGCGCTTTGACGGGTGTTTTCCCTGCCGTGTGGCAGGGGCCTAGATAGAGAATAAGATTCCCTACCCAGTAAAACAGGGAGAGTAATCTCTGAGGCGTACAGAGATCACTGGTCTGGTGTGATTAGAAACTGCCTGTAGAGACCTTAAAATTCAGTGAACAACTCCAAAAGAGTTCTGGTGTTCCAAGAGAAGGGGTTTGGGTACTGGGAAGAGGGTACCAGCCTTCTGCACACCAAAAGAACCAGCGATTACTCAAAGTGTGCTAGATTGTTTGGGAAAACTCTGGAACAAAAGCCTCTCAGTATAAAGACCTAAGAAACTGAATAATTTAAGAACCTCCCATTAGCCTTTTGTTAGTTCTGCCTCAGTAATTTCAACCCGATTTCACCTGACCTTTCCACTTGATGTTAAATAAAACCTTTTGTTATTTTTGAATTTTAAAAGTGCCTCAAGTACAATTCTCAAGGGGTTTCCATTAAAGGGCAACCCTAATCCTTCCCTCAGGTTCCTGGGGCTGTGCAAATAGCCACTATATCTTACTGGCACAGGGTGGGACAGCCAAAATCTCTTCAGAGGAGAAGAAAACTTGTTGTCAGGGCTGCTCAGTCAGTGAAGGGACAGGAAAACACTTCCAGTTGAACATCTGACTGGTTTATTTTGAGAGTTCTCTAGGGGAAGAATCCTGGTGTACATTGGTGAAGATCCTTGAGTCACTCACCTCTTGCTAACTAATTTCCCTCAATTAATTATTAGACAAGTTAAGGTAACAGCACTTCACCCCTTCCTTTTTGCTGGCCAGGGAAAGCCACAGCCAGCAGAAAGGAGGGGGTGAAATGCCTCCTGGGAGGCACTTCACGCCTATATTTAAAGCTCTGGTTTTGCTTCCCCCCTTCAAAGTAGTGGGGAGGAAAACCAGAGGGTTAAATTGCTGTCCACCATTTAAACCGTCCCAATCTGCTCCCTGCTGCTTCGAGGGGAGAGCAGAACTGGAGGGTTTAAATGTTTCAGAGCCATTGAAATCCCTGCTTTCTCCTCCCTCTGCTTTTGCAGGAAGCAGAAAGCAGGGATTAAACTTTAAATGGCTCACGAACCTATATTAACAGTTCATTTCATGAACTGGCATATCCATTCAGTTTGTTTCATGGTTTGGTTCATGGTTCAGCCATGAACCACCAACCGAACAGAAGAAAATGCAGATTCTGCCCATTCCCAGTGACTATTGTTTGCAAACAGAGGTACTGGTATAAGTATGCAGATGGAGACAAAGGCAGTAATTAGAATCTCCAAAAAGTCCAAAATTGCTAATACAGCTTTTGTTTGACACACTTTTGGAAGACCTTATTAAAACTGGGTGTTTAAGGCTGAAAGACTGAGATTGGTAAATCTGACATTTGATAAACGACACTGCTTTATTTAAAGGACTAAATGGGATGTTCGTGAGCTTTAAAATGGTAAGAAATATTGCAGTGAAGACATCACAGTAGATGTCTATTGAATAAGAAAAGCCTCAGTTCTAGATCTTACATCTGATTTGATAAGAAATTCATAACAGAAACAAATACAAAATGAGCACAGATAACTATGGTATGGGTGTTATATTTTAAAAACACACAAAGAACCCTGCTGGAAAAAGTGCAGAAAAGGGCAACTAGAATGATAAAAAAGATGGAACACTTTCCCTATGAAGTGCTTGGGGTGCTTTAGCTTGGAGAAATGACAACTGATGGGTGACATGATAGAGGTTTACAAGATTATGCATGGGATAGAGCAGGTCAAGAAAAAAGTACTTTTCTCCCTTTCTCACAATATAAGAACTCATGGGCACTCAATGAAATTGCTGAGTAGTTGGGTTAGAATAGAAAAAAGGAAGTACTTCTTCACCCAAAGAGTGATTAACACATGGAATTCATTGCCACAGGAGGTGGTGGTGGCTACAAGCATGGATGGCTTCAAGAGGGAATTGGATAAAACATATGGAGCAGAAGTCCATCAGTGGCTTTTAGCCACAAGGTATAGATAGGAACTCTCAGGCTGGGGCAAGTGATGCTCTGTATTCTTGGTGCTGGGGGGGCCAACAGTGGGAGGGCTTCTAGTGTCCAGGCCCCATGGCTGGACCTCCTGATGGCACCTGGTATTTTTGGCCACTGTGTGACAGAGTGTTGGACTAGATGGGCCACTGGCCTGATCCAACACTGGCTTCTCTCATGTTCTTACATTCTTAGACTAGTCCATCTAGTCAAGCATCCTGTCTCACACAGTGGCCAACCAGTTCCTGTAAAGGGCCAACAACAGGGCATACAGGCTGATGCCTTCCCCTAATGTTGCCTTCTGGCACTCATATTCAGAGGTTTACTGACTCTGAATGTGGATTTTCACTTTACTCACCATGTCTAGTAATCATTGATAGACCTATCTTCCATGAATCTGTCTAATCCCCCTTTAAAACCATCTATACCTGAGGCCATCAATACATCCTCTGGCAGCGAATTCCACATGTAATCACTTGTTGTATAATGGAGTATTTCCTTTTGTCCATCCTGACAAAACAAAGCAAATGTTAATTAACCAGGAACAATCAAAGGGTTGGGTTTTTGAAGAAAAAAATCTGTTCTTTTAAAAGCTAAATCTTAAAAACTCTCCAGAAAATTCTCATTGAAAAGGGAAAACAACTGACTCCATAAAAGAGATAACTTCAGAATCCAGTGTAATATCAACATTTCAAGGATTACTAAAGGTTGGTTCAGAGCCTTTCAGGCTGATCTCCCTAGCATTTTGTTATGACCTTAAATCACCAGGAAAAGGAATCATGGTCTTGTGGAGGGGAAATAGACTAGGACCATGGAACGTTCAGGTTCAGCCAGTGATTTCCCATATGAGCCTAACCAATTTAATCAATTATCTGAATAATGGAAGCAACTTTCTTCTTTCCTACACAGAGAAGAGGATCTCATAAAAACATACTGCTTTCCAGACAACATATTGAGGTTGATTTATAGGATTCTATGAACATTAGCAACATAGAGCTGGAGATAAATATACAAGGAATCGGAGAGCTGCAGCAAACTGCTTTGTACAAAACGCTGAAATAAAAAAATGTAACAATTGAGGATTCTTAATGAGTCCACTTTGAAACTTAGACCATGTTACTCTAAAGTCTAGGGAGAAATTTGGGTGAGAAATTTGTCTCAGATAAAATTAAAAATTATTTCACTCCTCCTGTGACATAATTAAACCATAATTTAAAAAGAACTCCACTGGCACCTTAAAGATAACTACTGGACATCTGTTTTACTTTGCTACAGTAAACTAACATGACTACCCTTCTGGAATAAACCATTATTAGTCAGTTATTAATTATTCCATATTTCATTTAGGAATAGAATAGTAATAATAATATGAGAACTTGTAAAGAAATGGATACTAACTGAGTTTGTATAGGCACTCTGGGTATTCTGCATAGCTATAAAACCACCCCCTGCCACAACCAGAGAACACTGCAGAAATAAACTTAAAAAGAAAATAATTCCTGATTGTTTGGGTAAAATAGCATGCCACAGCACTTGTAGAAGGGTGGATTTCTGGATGGGAGGTAGAGTCTCTGGATCACTGGACATACCCCCCCCCAAGCACCAAAAATATAGAGCATCACTTGTCCCAGAGTCCCTATCTATACCTTGTGGCTAATAGCCACCGATGGACCTCTGCTCCATATGCTTATCTAATTTCCTCTTGAAGCCGTCCTCCATGCTTGTAGCCACCACCACCTTCTGTGGCAGTGAATTCCATGTGTTAATCACTCTTTAGGTGAAGAAGTACTTCCTTTTATCTGTTCTAACCCGACCACTCAGCAATATCATGGAGTGCTCATGAGTTCTTGTATTGTGAGAAAGGGAGAAAAGTATCTCTTTCTCTACCTGCTCTATCCCATGAATAATCTATAAACCTCAATCATGTCACCCCCTCAGCCATCATTTCTCCAAGCTGAAGAGCCCCAAGCATTTTAACCTTTCTTCATAGGGAAAGTGTTCCATCTTTTTTATCATTCTAGTTGCCCTTTTCTGCACTTTTTCCAAAGCTATAATATCTTTTTTAAGGTGTGGTGACCAGAACTGTACATAGTATTCCAAATGAGGTTGCACCATTGATTTATATAGGGGCACTATTATATTGGTGGATCTGTTTTCATTACCCTTCCTAATAATCCCCAGCATAGCACTGGCCTTTTTTTTTTGCAGTCACACACTGTCTTGACATTTTCAGTGAGTTATCTACTACGAATCCAAGATCTCTCTCTTGGTCAGTCTCTGCCAGTTTGGACCCCATCAACGTGTATTTATAGTTAGGATTTTTGGCTCCAATGTGCATCACTTTGCACTTGGCCACATTGAACCCCATTTGTCACGTTGATGCCCACTCGCCCATCCTTGACAGATCCCTTTGGAGTGCCTCACAATCCTCCCTGGTTTTCACCATCCTGAACAACTTTGTATCATTTGCAAATTTAGTCACTTCACTGCTTACTCCCAACTCCAAATCATTATTAAACAAGTTAAAAAGCATCAGACCGAGTACTGATCCTTGCGGTATCCCATTGCTTACCATCCTCCACTGAGAAAATTTCCCATTTATACTCACTCTCTGTTTCCTATTAGTCAGTTTTTGTTCCATGAAAGGACTTGTCCTTTTATCCCATGACTATTGAGCTTACTTAGGAGCCTTTGATGAGGAACTTTTATAAGATGTCTAAAAGGAATGATAGGGATAAACCTTTATCATGTGTCCCCTTACTCGTCTTTTTTCTTAGCTGGAAAGTCCCAGACTTTTTAGCCTTTCCTTATAGGAAAGATGATCCAGGCCTTTAATGCCCCCCTCACAGCTGCTGCTAATTCACAGACTTTTTCAGTAGCTGCCCCTATTTTACAGATTAACTTTCCTGAGTGATAAGGAAGGCAAATGCTTTGTTTGGTATTTCGAAGGACCTATAAAATGGAGACATTTGGGGTCATCTAAAGGTCTGGATGTTTTCTGGACAATTGTCTTTGAGGAGGTTGTCATTGTGTGTATTTCTTCATGCTGGCTGTTCTGTTAAATATTATTTTAGATGCTGATATTCTTATTTTTATTCATCTTTATTGCTGATGTGGATTGTTTTATTTTGTCACATCTCTTGGATTACATATTTTTTAGTTTTGTTGGGATTCTTGGTTTTGTTTAGTTGTGTGTGTGGACAGAGAGTGGTTTCAAACATTTAAAATGAATAAAAGATCTGCAACTACAAATTCTCTCTGTTCACTAACCCAAGATTTATCAACAGTTGTTAGACTCTGAATGTACATGTTGGGTCGGTCCGGGGTTGGGGATCCCTCTCCTGACCTTCGATGGAGTGCCTCTGGTGCCAGCGTCGGAGGTTAGGAGTTTGGGAGTGCTCCTGGATCCCTCCTTAACCATGGAGGCCCAGATGGCAGCCACTGCCAAATCAGCCTTTTACCATCTTAGGCTGGTGCGGCAGTTGGTTCCCTTCCTCGACCACGATGACCTGCCTACAGTGATCCATGCGACGGTCACCTCGAGACTAGACTACTGTAACACTCTCTACGTGGGGCTGCCTTTGTCGCAGATCCGGAAGCTGCAGCTGGTGCAGAATGCGGTGGCCCGGCTGTTGATGGGCCTCCCCAAGTGGGAGCACATCCATCCTGGGCTGAAAGCAATGCACTGGCTGCCAATAGCATACCGGACCCATTTCAAAGTGCTGGTGCTTACCTTTAAAGCCATATATGGCCAGGGTCTGACATACCTGAGGGACCACCTTTCCCCATACGTACCCTCAAGAGCACTTTGGTTGGGGACTCAACATCGCCTGGTGATTCCAGGCCCCCGGGAGGCAAGGCTTGCCTCAACTAGGGCCAGATCCTTTTCAGTGGCAGCTCCTACCTGGTGGAATGAGCTCCCAGAGGAGATCAGGGCCCTGCAAGACCTCATACAGTTCCACAGGGCCTGCAAGGTGGAGCTCTTCCGCCAGGTGTTTACGTAGGAGCCACCACTACCACCACCACCAATGGTGTGGGTAACAACTGGGTAAGAGGATGGCCCTTGAAGATCTGCCATGAGACCGAGCTGGGTTGGTACCACTGGATTGGCCAGATACCAGCTACAGGACACTATCTACCTCCAATTAAAGATCCGGCACCTACCGTTGGAAGACCATCTTGTTCTTTATAGAGCTATCAGAGGGCACACTCTTTTCTGCAGATATGGCTTCCTAATTTTTCTGCTGTTTCTGAGGTCTTGAAGACTTGGAATGTGGTTCCCCTGAGAACTCCTTGCTGAATGAAAACAAGGGAATCAGTTGTGCATCCATCAAGATTGTACTACCTTAATGGGTCAGACTACATGGCTGCAAAGGACAGATGTTTGAAGCCTCTAGCATAAAAGAAGACTGAGTCTCTGTAATGTTCCACGCTAAGTCCTGAGGGTTTTTTTTTTTAAGACACAGAAAACCTCACTGTAAATCAAGCTTGGCAGTTATAAATTTCTAAAAATGAGGAAAAATTACTGTAAAGCATGTTGCATGTTCTGAGCATTTCCATGGAGTTGTGTTGTTTTGAGAAAAAGGACTGCTGTTTAGACCAAGGAGATTTCTTCCCCCAAAAAAGTATTCTAAAGGGATTGAGTGTTCCCCCCAAAATATCTCTGGACAGTTCAGCTATCTACACATAACTTTGGTTTCATTGTTTTCAGTAGGCCCAATCGATCAAGTATTAAAGGCTGGGGTCACACACACTAAGCAATCCACTTTCAATCCACTTTCAGTCAGCCCTGTAGCCAGAAATTTTGGGTTGGTGGAGCATGAGAAAATGTTGTGGGGCAGCAGGGGAGGGAGAGGGGCAGCCACACGCCTTCCCTGAACTCCAAGCAACAAATTTGCCATTTGGAGTTCAGGTGAGGGCAGCCTCCACTTGAGAAACACAATTTAAAGGGAACCCTTTAAATGGTGCAAGCAGCTGGCAGCCTCTTCTCTCCCTCACCTCCTGCAAGATTTAAAGGCCCACCAATCAGCTGAATGGCCTTTAAATCTTGGAAGAGAGGAGGGAGAGGGGCAGCTGCAAGATTTAAAAGGCCCTCCAACTAATTGGTGGGCCACGTGCTCCTGCTGATCACCTGGACGGCCCTTTTAAAGGAGGGGGAGGGGGAGAAGGGCAGCAGCTGTTGTGGGGCGTGCCTCATATTCGAGGGGGTGGAGCCCCAAAATGCCCCACTGTAACTATGGGCCTGCTTTCAATGCACTGCCCAACTGGATTTTACTGTGTGAACTGGTAAAAGCCGGTTGGAAAGTACATTGAAAGTGGATTATTTAGTGTGTGTGAACTATTGTGAAAACAATAGGCAGTAACAAAACAAGAAACCTATGAATCACTGAATGTGATAGAGCACTTGGAGAACTGAGAATGTTGTGAACATTTGCACACCCTCGTGATTGGTTTGGTACACCTATAAGCAAGGTGTAAAGGGGCATATGAAATAAAGGGCTTGATAAGGCAAAACAGAAATAAACTTGAGTGATGCCGTATGGAAAGATGAGGACTTTTACACAAGATGGAAGACTTTCAGAAAGATGACAATGAATCAATAGGAGTTAAAACATAAGTTCCATGGCATTTTTCAGGGCCACAGATGTTTATTTTGTGGGAAAGGAATCTGCTATAAATGTCTATTTTATAGGGAAAGGAGTGGTTTTGGAATAATACTGCTTTGTTTTTACATGCTTTTATCCCATGGGCCAGCCTAAGTGGCATTTCTCTGGGGAAACCAGAACCTATGAGAAAAAAATTGGTAATGGTTCTTACTGACTGTAGGTATCTCTTCAACGGACCCTAATTTTTAGGAAATGACTCAATCCCATGCTCTCAACAAGGTTTGGCAGAGATTAAGGAAATGGGAAACTGTGGATCTCTGTAAAGAAAGCTCAATGTAAATTCTACCAGAGACACAGAGAAGCAGAGATACAGTTATGTGTTGGCTGAAGCACCTTGAGGTGCAGGTTTTCTTGCTCTGGGAATTTGATGAGGGATAGTAAATTGATTGCTTTATAGAACTGTCTCCTTTCTTCCACCTCTCTTCCAGTACATTTATAAATAAAGCAAATACTACAAAAATGTTATAAGTCTCTATTGCTGTCTTATACAAAACACATATTAGGTGCTTCACACAGATCTTCTCACTGCTTGGGGAAGTGGAATGCACACATAATACAATACATTTGAAAGAAGAAAGAAAGATGGAGGAGAATGTACAATGGGATGTAAGACTGGCAAGTTATAAAATAGTGCAAAATCACCCTGAGAAAATTCAGTAGTCCAACTGAAATTCTTTTGACTTCTCACATTTGCAAGAGAGGGAAGTAGCCTTTTCATTCAAATAAGATGCAGAAGTCCTTTGAACCTGGCAAACTCAAGTGTGTCAGAGGCAACGTTCTGGACAATTGCAGTTCTCAAAATATACTACTGATGAAACTGTATAACTGGATTCTTTCACTAGAGACTCCCAGAGAATGCATTTTGATGAGAGAAAAATACACAGGCTAGGTACAAGAACACCTGGGATTTCCACCTTACATTTCTACATATGTGCAGCTTTTTGCATAATGGATATGCACTCCGGTGAAAAACATAAGCAACTGTTGGTGTTGGTGTTTTGCCTGTGCCATGGTGCTGTTGTATGTACAGATACCATGCCCAGTGTCTCTCACTCACAGAGAGATTTCAGTAAAGTAAAAAGATCTTGCTGTTACTTGAAAAAGGACCTTGGTTGGTCAAAGGACCATCAGGTTCTCAATTTAGCACCCAAGGTATTAAGCTCATTGAAGAATAATGCCAAGAAAAGCAGTCATCTTGTGTTTTATTTATAAACAGCTTGTCAGTACAACAGGTAAGGGAGGGGGTATTGAAAGGGATGGAGGACAACAGCCCTCTGCCTTCAAGGCCAGCTTTGCCATCCACTTGGGTGGGTGATACTGATGTGGGAAGAAACTACAGCTTGTATTCATTCAATGTTCCAGTTAGTGGTACAATATAGGACCACACTATCCTGAAGAGGCTCTCATGCTACAATAGTAGCTTTTGAATTAACTCAGAGACACACTACTTAGTGTTCTGGATTTGTGTGTATGTGTGTGTCACTCTGAGCAATGACAGATTTGGAAGCCACAGGCCCCGGTCACACGGGAGGATTTGCCACGTGAGAGGGATGGATCGGGGGCGCATCAAGCAGGTGTGGTCACACCGCAACATCTGGGAAGCGGCGCGCACCCGACCCCGATCCGTCCCTACTGGGCAAAACTGTGCATAAAAAACCCCTAGAAAACACTACTACCTACCTGAAAATCCGCTGCAGGGACGGCTGTCTGAACGCCGGCGCGCCCATCTCTCCTGCAGCATGCGAGGTCCTGCCAAACTGCGCATGCACATGCATGCACAGCAGGCTGGCCTCACTCTCCGGTCCGTGGCTTCCTCCTGGCATCTGATCATGCCAGGGAGGACCTGCGCGGTGGCTGGGGGGATCTGTCTGATCCCGCCGCTGCGTGTCTCTTTTGGTGTGGCTCAAAAAAGACGCACTTTGGCCGTGCCTATTTCCCCCAGTGTGGCTGGGGCAACAGTGTGTCTATTTATAGATATATATTGATCTGCTATTTTAACATCTGAGATAACAGCAGTTTTGCATCAAAAACTTGTCACATTATAAAAGCTTTCAATATCTGTTCTAAAATCAAATTCAAGTAATATTCACTCACAAAGCCACCACACAAGGTTGATTTTAAGAACATAAGAAAGATTTTGCTGCATAAGGCCAAGATAAGCCCGTGTCATCCTGCACTGTGTTTTCAAACATGTCCCACCAAATGGGGTTCCAGAGTTGTCATTCAATAACCAAAAAAGGCTTCTCTGTAGTTTGGGCAATATGAACTTGCAGGCATGATTTTTTTTATTATTGTATGAAAACTATGAAACTCTGCAGAGAAACTGGCCACATTTGGAATCACAATGCAGGAGGAGATAGTATCCACCTGGTACCTACCTTAGAAGAGTAGGAGGTCTCTAGCCCCAACTACTTGTTTACTATATTTTTATATGGGGATAAACTTTGTTGTTCTTCAGTCGCACATTCGAGTCTGACTCTTCGCGACCCCATGGACCAGATATAAACTAGTGCAATATATAATTAGTTCTGTGTCTCTGATCCTACTGAAAAGACAAATGGATGTTTAGATGGGTTCATTCCTAAGAGTGTACAGTAACTTGATGGCAGGGTTGTAAGCAGAACAGAAAATCATGAATCATGAATCTAAACCACTTGCACTGATATTTTACTCATTCTCTCCTTGGGTTTCCAGAATGAAATTTACTAGCCTGATTCACAACTAAGAAAATAATTTGCATTTATCTAGCTGAGATAATGGGAGAGGGAGATTGCACCTACCCATGTGTGTTCCCTGTGGGTGAAAAAGGGCCCTTGCAGATTCCATTAGTTGAAACAGCTGGCTCCATGGGAATGATTTGCATGCAACAGCACTGACTGGTGTATCCTCAGTGCTATTCTGTTCCTTTTTCTGTGCTGTCCACCAAAAAGCTCCATTTCAGTGCCTGGTTGAAAAGAAGTTGGCTCCATTACCAATGAGGCATAGATTTTCTATAAATGCTGAAATTACAGCCTGCATGTTAAAAACATCTGGCCACAACCCAGGAGAGATGTATTCTTGTTAACCGTGAAAAAGTAAATCTTAAATAAAGTGTAAGTTAATTGGCCGCAGTACTATGGCATTATTGTAATCATTTTTGTTCAAGCATATAAACTGGTATCCATTACATTTTCTTTGTCAGGCAGTTGGTAGGCTTATTTAACACATACGTTACTAGGGTGGATCTGCTATCCTATCTACAACAAAGGGATCAATTGTGTTGGATTTTTAAAAAGAATAATTATGGAAAGCATTACCATAGCCATTATGGAGATTGCAGATATTGCTATAACTTACAGGAATATTTTGGTATGCACAGTATGTCCATTCTAGAATGAAAGATATGTCCCTTTCACACATTCTAAAACAGCAGAGAGATGGTTACACCAACAACCACAAAGATTACAGTGCACTGTAATTCCATGTAGATAAGTTCAGGACACAATACATGCATATTTAAGCCATGTTGAAGAGTGTGTGCGTATATTATTCAGCACTGTTTAGAAGACTAACAGTTAAAATGAAAATGAAATGAGGTTTCAGATATATTCACAGGAGCTTTCATGGATGGTAAACACTTTGCACCATACATTTTTAGTCTACATTAAATGTAATGAATTTTAGTCTACATTAAATGTAATGAATTAAGTGACTGACTGACTGATTGATAAGATTATTTTGAATCAGAGGGTACAAAGTATAAACTTTTTTTGCCTAACCAGACCACTACTCTGAGATGAATACAGTTGAGATATAAGGTCATAAGGCTTACATTTGGTTTTGCAGTTCCAAATTGAGGTGTTTATAAAACAAGTGTCTATGTTCACAGCAGGAACAACACTTCAGTTCTCTCAGAAGACAATTCCAAGGCCATCATCAGAGATCAGCTTTACTGGGCAGCGGTCAGCATCCTAGAGCTACTGTGTAGCAGTGGCAAAATGTCTGGGTCTATAAGGTACTGCTGAATGCAAATGTTGTGCAGCAGCAGTGATTGTAGCCTGCTCTCTTTGGCGTGGGTGGGGATAGCAGTGGGATTGGGTCCCATTTTATGAGTGTTGCTGCCACAGGCAGTGGATCTTCTTCCCCTCCTGTTCTTCCAGAAAGGTGATGAGCAGGCAGAAATGACCGCAGCATGCCACTAGCCACACTTCATTCAACAGTCTGAGTGAGCTGGGACAGCTACTATGGGAAAGTAACTGCCTCCCAGAAGCAGCATCTACCTCGACATAGGAGTGGGAAGCAATTGGTGACTAGAAGAAGCAGCTGCTGTTCATTTGGCTACTCTGTCAATCTGTGTCTTGGAGGTACCACACCTGTAGATAGCCTGCTTGGACAGTTTCTTGTTGAGAGCTATGAAACTAAAAACTGCACTGGGGGGAGGGATTCAATCAAAGAATCCACAGTTTCTATGATCCCAGTGTAACCATCCCCAGAGGTTACCTTGCCTGATGAGCAACAGGTCTGCTCTGGTGCATTTCTGCATCTGAGGCAAGTGAATCATTCAGTTTGAAGAAGAATGAACTACCCCCAGAAGATGCTACCTTGTGCATCTCTGCATCAGTCACAGCTTTGAGCTGGCCTCTTTCCAGTCAAGACATGCACTCTCTGAGCAGTTACTTGTGCAGGAGCACAGGTGGTGGGCTCTTTTGAGGGCACTTAAATCTTACCCCTTCACACTGGACGTAAACATTTTCTGGTATAGTAGTAAAGTCTACCTCTGGT
>NW_015164671.1:756109-766720 GCF_001447785.1 Gekko japonicus
GCTGCACAATTTATGGGCCTAGTGGTGCCTGAAATGCTGAGTTCCAAACTTTAAGACTGGGTTTCTGTCTTGAGACTGCAGCTGTATTTGGCCCTGTGTCTCTGCTACTCCAGCACCTCATAAAGCTGTACTGAGTCTGTAAGTGCCTGAGGTTAGCTACCCAAGTGAAGCTTCATCAGACTGCAAGATGAGGAGGAGCTCTTCAGAGCACAGCTGAAATGACCTTTTCATTGACAGCCTGGGAAGCTGATAGTGGTGTTGCATGAAGCATCAGAAGTCCTGTAGTTTCTCCCAGCTCAATCAATACTGAATATTTCAAGGCTTTTTAAAAGATCTTCTACATGATTGCAGCAAAATCTTGGAAAGCAGCTGCACATACTGTTTTGTGAAACAAATCCTTGGGAGCTGTTGTTGAAAATCCACAATATTTTCCCCAAATCAATGGCATGGGTCTCTAAATGACTGAAAGGTAATGAAAAATGAGTTTAATTATAGCATCTAGGTGAAGCACATGGAATGAAAAGTATTTGAAGCATAGTCAGAAATTTCCACTTTATGTGCTAGAAAAACCAACATCCCTGCAGCCATGTAGAGAACACTGTGGCAAACAAATAACACAGTAAAATAAAGACCATGGCAACCAACAAAAAATGCCTTGAGTGAGGGATTGTGTTAACCACTAGCAGTGCTCATTATTTGTTATTGTTGTTCAGTCGCACAGTCGAGTCCGACTCTTTGCGACCCCATGGATAGTGGTACGCTTTGTTCTAGAATGATAAAAAACATTGTTAAACTATGCTTGGGATTGGTTTAAGGAAAGTGTAGTCAAGGATGTTGGTCATTTGTCCAATGAAAATAAGATTTCTGCCCCCCCCCCCAAGTAATTTATAAACAAACATTTCCACCTTAAGAAGTAAGTCAGAGATTTTTAAAAAATCTACAGGCTCTTTTCTTCTGCTCTTACCATACCCACTTTGGAATGCACAAACCTAATATTTATTTCTACCATCGCTGTCGGTCAGAATATTGGATGGATCATATTTTTCACTAAAACCACAAAATGAATTGTGGCCCTTGCACTACGACATTCACTGGCATGGGTTTGGTGTCCTTGTGGATCATTGTGGCCATCATCACACACATTCCTCATCATAATCACTTGGGATCCCTGCCAGGTTAACCGACAGGGCAGTTCAGTTCAATAACAAACAATCAACTCAGAATGCTAGAGTTGCTTGTATGCAACTGAGGCAGTTAAGTCAACTACGGTCCCTGCCATACGGGGGGGGGGGGGGGAGGCAAAGTGCAGCTTTTTAAAGCCGCACCTAAAGAGACACGCAGCGGCAGGATCACATAGTTCCCCTGAGCCGCCACACACTTCCTCCCCGGCACGATCAGATACCGGGGGGAAGCCACAGAAAGAAGAGCACGGCAGACGAACTGCGCAAGATTGCGCATGCACAGTTCAGCGGGGAGCCGGTATTGATATGCATAACGGGCGCGGCAGTGATCCCACGGCCACGCTTGCTCTGGTGCTGCAGGTAAGTCCTCCTCTGTAGGAGGTTCTTTTTTGCAGCGGGTTTTCCAGAGTTAGGGACGGATTGGGGACGGGTGTGCGCCGCTTTCCATATGTTGTGGTGAGATCGTGCCCTGATCCGTCCCTCTCCCGGCCCAAAACCTTCTGTGTGACCGGGGCCCATAATGATGATTATTGGTATCAACTACATTGTCCTGCATTGTCTTTACCTTATAATCCACTGAGTATACTGTTTATAGCAAGGGTCCTCAACTTGTTTTCAGCCTGAGGGCACTTTTGGAGTTCTGACACAGGGTAGTGGGTTCAACCACAAAATGGCTGCCACGGGAGTCAGAGTCAACCACAAAATGCCAGGGAGTGAGGTTATGCAACCTATAATAGTAACTCTTCAACATTTTAGACAAAAGCTCTGCTTAACAGGACATTTTTTTAAAAATGAACATACCTTCTTGCATACATGCACCTTATCACACAGTAAAGATTATTGTGCTGTAGTGGCAGCCAATGCTCCCTCTAAGCTGTGGAGTCTTGTGAGCAAAAATTCTACTTGGTGAGCTACTGGCATTAAAGTTGTGAGCAAGCAATTTAGCTGCTGCATAAATTAGTTTGCTCTGGAGCCATCCTTCCTGAGTTAAGGCAAAAATGTGTGAGCCGGAGGCTAAAAAACTGTGAGCTAGTGCACACTAACTCAACTTAGAGGGAACACTGGTGGTAGCTACTGCTCAAGCAAGTGTATAAAAATTTGCACAACCAGTCAGAAGCCCTACTGGGTAGAAGCCCTGCCTGCCCTCACCCACTTTCTAAAAACTTGTGGCAGGCAAGGTGTTTGCAGGCACCAAGTTGCCCATGGGCACCTCATGGAGAACCCTGGTTGATAGTATACCTTGACTCTAAACCTAGCCTGAGGTGCTCCTCAGTAAGGTGGGCCTATCCCCTTTCTGGTGCTCTACCATATTACTTTTTCTGCCTGACTTCACCGCAAATGTGTAGAGCTTATCTGTTGGCCCGTCTTAATGTTCTCCCCTCTGCTATTCTTGAGGGGAGATATAAGCAAATTCCTTATTCAGTCAGGTTCTGTGGATGTAATAGAAGAGAAATAGAAACTTTTGAGCACGTACTCTTACACTGTAAATTGTTAAATGACATTTGAGTGGAATTTATAGAAGCCCCCCTTAGGTTGGTAGCAGGCCAATCGAATAGAATCAAGGTTCAATTTCTCCTTGCTTCATGAGATCTGGAGATCATTGAACTGACCGCTAAGTTTCTCCATGGTTTTATAAAACGGAAGAGTGACTCTGATCATATTAATGATTCTTAATTTATAAGTCTAAAAACTTAAGTTTAAAAGTTTAGAATGCCAATTTATTTTATGATTCAGGCATCTTTTGTATGGTCAAATCTAGCTTGTGACAACTTGAGTTAGGCCTGACATAGCCACGACCAGTGTTCCCTCTATGCTGAGTTATTGTGTGAGCTAGCTCACAGTTTTTTTAGCTTCTGGCTCACACATTTTTGTCTTTGCTCAGAAAAGGCGGCTCTAGAGCAAACTAATTTACGCAGTCGCCAAATCGCTCGCTCACGACTTTGATACCAGGAGCTTACAAAGTAGAATTTTTGCTCACAGGACCCTTCACCTTAGAGGGAACATTGGCCACGACTATCTATTTTATAATTTCTTTTGGATTGTATTATTGGTTAATGCTTCTAATATTGTATGTCAATAAAAGGTATTTGAATTGAATTGATTCTATAATCCCAGCCCTACCACATTGTTTATTGGTTGTTTGGGTAGTGAAGGAAAGGTATTAATTCAATCTCCTCCTCCTCTTCTTCTTCTTCTTCTATATTCTTTGTACTGTTGTATATCCTGTAACCCACCTTGAGTCTCAGTGAGAAAGGCAGAGTACAAATAAAGTAAAATAACCCCCACTAAGCAGCAGTACCTCTTTTGGTTCATAAGCTCATATCAAGAGACTCTTGTTAGGGCATTATGGGATGGTATTCCATTGCTAGTATGGGATGCACTATATAGGAAAAGGAGGTAATGGTTCTGTTTACAGCCAAGGAGGGTTATATCCAAGAGGATCTGTCTTTGAACTTGGTGACTGAATCTCTAAAGCACTGGGCAAGTCAGCTAAGGAAATTGATTCTTCACTCTAAGGCTATTTCTTCCTTGCTCTCTCTCTCTCCATCTTCATTTTATTTCTTGGCTACTTGACTGGAATTCAGGACCCTAATCCTGCAAGACTTCAGCACTTTAATTTCTTTTGAAGATTATCAGCTCAGTACTTTATAAAAGCAGAATTTGCATCACATATTCCTTCATTTAAATGGGCAAAATAAGATAATTTTTGTCAGACAAAAAACATAAATTAGACATTAAAACTAGATGTTGGAAATGAGGAGAAAGACAGCAGCGCAGTTCCTCTGAACACCTTTTAAGACTGGTATTTTTTTTAAAGTGACATGAGCCACTGATAGGAAATTAATCAGGAATTATTTATAAGTTTTTAATAGTAGTTTCCACCTTATTTGGGGGAATTATGTGTATATTGTATTAAAACAAAACTAAAAATATAAGTAGTATTTTTCGTAAAAGCCAAGAAACAATTGTCATATGAGGCAGAAAAATTGAAAACCATTTAAAAGCTGAATGTTTCCCAATGTCGGAACAAGGATTACATGTGGTTTTCACTCCACAAATAAATAAATAAAATAAAAATTAATAAATCATTTCCCATTTTGTTGGGATTGTATGCCTGATGTATCTTGCAGTCAGGGTTCATTTTGTATTTCAATTATCTTTATTTCGCACCTTGTTAACATGGTTTATTCTCTAGTGTATCTGAACCGTGCATATGTAAAACCCAATTACTTTTTCTTCATGCATAACATGAGGCTGATGCCTCTGAAAGCTTAGGCTATAATAAACCAGTTAGGCCACAACTCAGCAAAACCATTTCCTTGGGCAGCATTTGCAAGGTTCATGGATAGGGATGCGCCAGGGGTCATTGTGGGGGGGATGCGGGGGGACGCCATCCCCCCGGGTGAGGTGCGGGAGGGCGGGGCCTGGAGCTCCCTGCTGGTGCCCACTGGAGGTCGCCGCCGGCTGTGGGGAGGACACACTTCTGGTGATGTCAGGGGGTGTGGCATATGCTAATGAGTTATGCTAATGAGTCCCCCTAGCTCTTTTTCTACGAAATGACCCCTGGGGATGCCAGTACCCAGGTGGGGATGGGGTTTCCCCCAATTTTAGGATCAGCAGGGGGAAGACCCATCCCCAACAGTTGTCTGAAGCCCTGCTTAAAAAGAGTGAGTGCTGTGCGCACTTGCCCTGCAAGCAATAAATTAGCTTGTGATGTCCACTCTTTTCAAGCATGGGCTGCTGTTTCCTGCCTTGCAAGTTTGCCTCTTGGAGGGCAGGTACCTGTGGCCCTTGCTTGCTTTTTCCCAACTGTTTAAAGGTTGGGGAAAAGTGGGACATGAGCGAGCTGCATCTGGGACATGATGATATCACTCTGTGTAATGGCCATGCCCCCTCCTGGAAGGCCCCCCCGCCAAATTTCCCTGCTGGGGACAAGATTGGACCTGGCAACCCTATTCAAGGATTGCTTTCAGTTGCAAAACTCCCCCAATCCAATACAAAAAACCCCGACTCGTGTATCTGTAAAGAGAATTGTTTGTAGTTATAGAATACTTTCCTTAGGCAGTTTGTTGTAGTCTTTTAGTTCTGTTCGATAGCATTGTTCATTGGATGTCTTATGCTGTATAAGTGCATTGCTTTTATTCCGTAACCCACCTTGAGTCTCAGTGAGAAAAGCAGGCTATAAATAAATAAATTAAATTAAATTAAATATCTATGTATTTATTTTATTAATGTTTTATCCCACCCATCCCCCAGAATGAAGCTCAAGGGGGCTAATAACATAACAATGTGTGTGTGTGCTAAATGCCATCAAGCTGATTCTGACTTATGGGGACCCTTTGAATTAATGGCATCTGTCATTAACACCCTTGCATCAACAGTCTTGCAGACCAAGGGCCGTGGCTTCCTTGATTGAGTCAATCCATCCTCTGTTGGGTCTTCCTCTTTTCCTGCTGCCTTCAGCTTTTCCTAGCATTATTGTCTTTTCCAGCGACTCTTGTCTTCTCATAATGTGACCAAAGTACAATAGCCTCAGTTTAGTCTTTTTAGCTTCTTGGGAGAGTTCAGGCTTGATTTGGTCTGGAACACACTTATCTGTCCTTTTGGCAGTCCACAATATTTGTAAACTCTCTTCCAACACCACATTTCAAATGAATCAATTTTCTTCCCTATTAGAAATAAGTAAATAACTCAAATAACTTAACACACCTTGTTAGTATATTCTTAAATTAATTTCTAGAAGTATACTAAAAAGCTTCTTTTTTCCCACTCTCTCCTCCAGAACCATTTTTAATTGGTCCTGTGTTCAATGTTTATTGTATTACTTGAAGCATATGTGCAATATATACATTTGACCACTGAGGAAGGCCGAATTGGCTGAAACACATATGGCCTTGGTCACATATGTTTCTGTTTGATACCTATGTATGATTTTATCCTGTTTTTGAGGCTACTATTGGGCCTATACCTGCTTTTATCTAATTTGTAATAAATATGTGTATTTTGATATATTTGATAATATTGATGTTTTATGTTTTTGTGGTACTTAACCTTTTGGTTTCTTAATTCAACTTGTTTGGGTTTAAGTTTTCTTCCCTTCTTTTTGTTCCTGGTTCCTCAACTTACTTCTGGTCAGCGTTCTTCATTGTTATGATGTTATAACATTACTGCACATGTGCAATTTTTTTAATAAAGAAGGTTCTGTCGCTGATGACGTACATCACAAAATAATAATAATAATAATAATAATAATAATATAATAATAATAATACTTTCAATTTATTTATCGCTTTTTTCCACTCATGCGGGCTCAGAGCGATTTACAGTTACTCAAAGACAATGGACTAACAATATATCCATGGGGATAGGGAAGACAACATACATTATTAATCACACATGCACAACCCCTTTACAAAGGAAGTGAGGAACTCATGGGGTGAGTCAGATCCAAATTTTGAAAAATGCCCCCAAATAAATGCCCTTTTGTGGAAGGGGTGCCACAAAGTCACAGCATCAACTGGGGAGCCAGCTGGCTGGGAAACAGCAGCAACACTGAGGTGTGAAAAACATCAGAAACACCTTCCATATATTGCTTTTTATGAATGTTTCTCAAATATAAATTACTAGTAGCAATAGTATCTGTATAGCTCATTTCAGATGCTAAAAGCATTTCACATAGTCTTAGCAAGAGTCACCAAAGCCCTGTAAATAAAGTAGTGTTATAATCTCCATATTGTAGATAGGAAAGTTAAGCAAGACAGGCTTGCTAAAAGCCATCTAGTGAGTTTGTTGGGATGACATTTGACTCAGGGCATAGCTCGCTGCTTTCAATTTTGGCTTGAAGCTGGATGGGTGCAGGTGAAAGTGGGCATGGGAGCTGCTATTCACAGGAAAATGCAAATAGTTTATACTATAGACTCCACGTTGTATTCTTTACAGCCCAATAACATTAATGTTTTCTTAGAAATAAATTCTGAATTTAATGGGGGGGGGGGATATTGC
The DNA here is from genome assembly GCF_001447785.1 of Gekko japonicus. Lineage (NCBI taxonomy): Eukaryota > Metazoa > Chordata > Lepidosauria > Squamata > Gekkonidae > Gekko > Gekko japonicus. The sequence goes on from NW_015164671.1 coordinate 763,294, forward strand.
CACATTAGTGGTACTGCCTTTCCATGCACCCCAGAAGACATTCAGTATATGGGTTTTATCAATGGCTGATTTGCAGTTAAACAGCACTTCCGTTCCCTTTTCATGTGGCTCACTTCTTACAGCTGCCAGCATTTCATCAACACCACCCTGGATCCAAACCAGGAGCCATCTTAACCCATGGATAGCAGTAGACTTTCCAATTTCCCGGGGGGGGGGGGAGGTGGTTGGGGCTGGGCCAGAGGCATTGCTGTGCTAGGAGCAAGGGTGGCTCCCGGGGGAGGCTGAGCACCTTCCTGAAAATTTCGGCGGGGGCTGAAGCCCCACCACCCCCACGAAGATTACGCCTAAACCACACTGAGGTCTCTGCCTTGCTCTTGGCCACACCGCTCTGAAGTGGGGGGGGGGGAGAAAAGCAGGCTCCTACTACCATTCACATCCACCCCATCTGGAACTCAGGCACCTGGCTTCCAGTAATGTGGGCAAGAACTCTCGCTTGCTTGGCTCCATTGGGAGGTTGGTGGTGGGGTGGCAGTGATTCTAGATCCCAATTCTACACATTTGCCCAGAATAACTAAGACTGCCCCAATCTAAACTCAATTGGCATCTTTGCTTATCTTCTACTGAGAGGTGCCAAAACGTATCCCCCTGCTATCAAGCTGTACAGCAGTTAGGGCTCAGGTGATACTGTTCAGCACCAAGGATATTCTGTGCCCAGCCCACCCAGCCCCCCCCCCCACTATCTATGGGCTGCTGGAGAAGATTAACCTCCCTTCCTCTTTATATGCCTGTGTCTACGTCACAGAAAACTGAACTATTCCTCTCATCTCTACTTAGGCCTTAAACAATCCCAAATAAACAGTCCTAATAATCAGAACTCTAAGTCACTGTTCAGACAAAAAGATTCTATTCCAAATCAATGTGAGGAATGTCCCCTCCCCCCAAAAAATCCCACTCAGCCCCAGTGCCAACTGGCTTCCCCAAAACTGCTTCTGTCAGCAAAGGAGAGCAAGCAACCAGCGTAAATAACTGTTCCTTGCCTTCTTGTCACAATTATGCTGTAAGAGCCGCCCAGCCTAGCCAATCTCTTACCCCTTGGAGCATCCTAATCCCTTCCAAAATTGGTGGGAAAGCAGAAACATTCTCAGGGCCTATCGTGGAAGAACAGACTTCCCACCACTACTGATGGGAATAGCTGTAGCGAACCAGAGAACCAGCATGACATAGTGATTACAATCTCAGAGCAGGGTCTATGACACCCAGGTTCAAATCCCTATTCTGCTATAGATGTTCACTTGGTGACGTTGTGTTGGTCCTTCATTTTTTCTCTTATTCTAACCTACCTCCCAGGAATTATTGTGAGGCTCAAATGGAGGCAGGAAGAATAACGTTCTAAGATGCTTTGGGTCCTCATAAGTAAAAAAAAAAGGTGGCATATAAGTATTGAAATAAATAAATGATGAAGGTATCACAAAGTGAACTCATAGTTCAGCAGAAGCTCAAGCTAAGATCTTGAGAATTTCCAAAACCAGTTGAAAACTCAGCAGCAGTAAGAGTTCTTAAACATGCTACCATCTCTGTTTTGCCCACACACTGTTGACAAGGGTACCTTCTTTCCTTCTCTTCCCCCAGCATAATGTGCCATGTCGCTGCAATCACAAAACCTTTCAGTCTGCTTTTCTCTGAGAAACGTAAGAGATTTAGATCTTATGCAGCACATTGTTGCAGAAGGATCAATAATATCCCCATGTAACTATGCTGGGAGCATTCCTCTACTGTGAGAAATAGACCTGAGCTAAGCAGGGATTGTGCTGCTGGCAGGATATCCGTCTTTCATCTCTGATTTCTATCTTTTATTGAATTCCTGTTGTATAATTAATAACATATTATTATGTTTTTCTGCCAACACTGTAAGAATTACTTTGCTTTCTGTGTTTTACAAAACACATTAGATGTTTGCAAAAAATGTTTAGTCATGGGGGGTGTTAGGGGGTTTCTTGAATATCTTGAGCTGTACTTCGTGGTAATTTTTTTTCTATATGGAAATTTTAAAACTCACTGTATACCATAACAGTTAAGATATGTGCAGTATTTTATTACAGATAAAAATAGGACCATTTGGTGTATTAAGCATTACAGTAAGTAAACAAAGCCATCCACAAACTGCTGCTGATATCTGTCGTATAGTTTTGCATTGTACATAAAGATGCGTAAAGTCTGCCAGAGACACCAAGCATGCATTCAGCAGCATGTTTTCATTGAAAATATTTCAGTAGGGAAACTAAATGAGGCATACAACAAAAAGAAATAAACTGAGTTCTATGGAGGTGCAAAAACAAGAGCACAGCAGGGGGTACATGAGTTCTCCCAAAAACTAGCAATTAGCTTCTTACTAGCCTTCTACCCAGCTCCACAAATCCAACTATTTTGTTCACAAATTCAACACTTTCTTTCAAGTGTGGAACCCCTGAAGAAAGAAGCACTGTTCTGGTGGCCACTGTCTTGTTTTGATCTTCAGATGGGGAAAACCAGTTTCATAGTACTCTCCTGCCTTGCAGTATTGTCCATGAGCTAGCCTTGAAATATAGAAACATAGAACTTAAAAGGACCTCAAGGGTCATCTAATATAACCCCTTGCTGAACACAGGAAATTCATAACTACCCCCCCACTCCCCCAGTGACCCCTGCTCTATGCCCAGAGGAAGAAATATAACCTCCAGGATCTCTGGCCAAAATCTGGCCTGGAGAAAAATTCCATTCTGATACCAAAGTAGCAATTGGCATTAGGCTGGGCATGTAAGAAAGGGCCACGAGAGCCAAGCACTGGCTCATCCCTTCCCATCCTCCCTCTCACGATCTGCTTAAATTCACAGAATCAGCATTGCTGTCAGATGGCTATCTAGCATCTGCTTAAGAACTTCTATCATTATCCCTATTTTTTAAAAAGGAAATCCTAATTGCCCAAAAAATTATAGGCCAATCAGTCTTTTATCTATAACTAGGAATAAGGCCCATTGTGGAAATAAATACAGAGGCTCTTGGAGAGTGTCAAGGCCTTGGGCACTCAGCATCAATGTGCTGTGGCGACCTCAGCAGGGTATAATGACACAGAGTCCACCATTTTCTCCAGAGGAACTGATCTCTGCTACTTGAAGAGCAGTTGTAATTTTCAGTGATCTCCAGCCCTCACCTGGAGATTGGCAACAGCTGTTACTCTGGAGGAAATGGCTGGTTTGGAGGATGGAGTCTATGGCATTGTACCTGTCTGAGGTCCCACCCCTTCTCAAACCTCACCCTCTCCAGGCTACACCCCCCAAATCTCCAGGAATTTCCCACCTGGAGTTGGCAACCCTATCTCTTTCCCAGCCAAGCATCAACCTGCCATTATCTGCCCCTCACAACTGAACTCCAGACAACAGATCCCCCCCCC
>NW_015164671.1:766784-818858 GCF_001447785.1 Gekko japonicus
GCTGCCTTTTACTCTTGGGTAGCCCCAATAGCAAGGGCACCCCACTTCTAACCTGACCCAGAGACCCACAAAACTCAGGCCAAGGAAGGCACTCTTGGTTCTGAAACACAAAGCTAGCCACAGCTCTGAAAAAGGGGTCTCCATTTTCAGGTGACAGGCAATCTCAGACCAAGCCTCCAGTCTCCCCCCTCCACGCAGCAGAGATTATGCTTATGGAATAACAATGAGTTCTAGCAGGTAAAGTATCTACATTTCTAAAGTCTATTGAATTCTTTGTCTGAATACTCGTCTTTTCTACTCTGTCCCTCAAGATACCAGGATAAACCAATCAAGCATTCAAATTATTAACGATTTTTCCTGACGCTAATCAGGGACATCTCCCACCTCTTGTTTACCCTGGCAGAACCATTAGTGGTCAGATAATCCATTTAACTAGCCACCCAGCACCTGGTTTCTATTGTTAAATCCAGACCCTGCCTCTCTGGAAGCTCATTGGTCACATCTAGGCCTTACCCATCCTGATGCCACACACGCCTGGGACTCATCATTGGTCCAGGAAATCTAGTTCTCACCTGAGACCAGCCCCCAGGACCGCCCATTGGTCTGCATTGTCTTTCATAGGGCATATCCCAGCGTAAACATGGCCTCAGACCGTGTGTTTTCTGCCATAATCCAAAATGGCAGTCCACCCCTGAACTCTCTGAGTTTAGGCCACAATCCTTTCTTCATGGACCTCTGCACATCTGGACAGGTTGTATCACCCCCTATAAGCTATCAATCACCTCTGCTTTCTTATAGTTCTATATTGTGTGTATGAGTGTTTGAATATTGTTTGTATGCTTGAGAATGTTTAGTAAAGAAATCATTATTTTAGCCTCCCATTTTCTGTGTCTGTTCCTGGGTTCTTGGGAATTCTAACTCTGGTATACACAGGTCAGATCCTATAGATAAGCCAATTGCATATTAATAATTATAATTCCCCTTTCTTAACCTCCTGTAGAACGAAGACGGCCTCCTCCCTGGATAGGCTGCAGTCTAAATTGATGCCGCCCTGCGCGTTGGGACAGCCCCTGTTTTCCCGTCCTTTTCTGCCTTGGAGCAGCTGGGAACTGTAGTCCAGCAGATGTGGAAGCCCCATTTATCCCAGTGAGTGAGACCTCTCTGGAACTACAGCTCAATTAAACCTTATGGCGGAACATTTTAAACAAACAATCACAGACAGCAGCCCAGCAGCCATCTTACAAACATAGGTAACTGCCATTTCGTTATACCTACCCACAGCCACTGAGGGAAAAGTTAAGTCCCACACAGGAGGCAAGCAGGAGAAGCATCTTCGTCAAAGAGACAAAGCCATTTGCCAGGAATTCTGATGGCAGAATGGCCGATGGGGGCGTGGGCAGGGAAGAGGAGCAGACCCACCCACAGCCAATGGCACACGAGTAGTCCTGAGTGGCAGTTGATGGGCCAATGGCTGAGGGAGTGCATGGAATCCTGCCACCCCATAGGAGGGAAGCCACCCCAACTGACAATTATATATAAGGGGAGATAGGCAAGCTGTATGCCAAATTTCTAGAAAGGGGACTAAAACATGGATATATTCTCAGCAGATAATCAGTCCTTTACAAATTGGTTTCTTGAAAGGTAATTCCACCATAGACCACTGCTTTCTTTTAACTTTCCTGGCTGACAAATGTATGAAATTGGGTACTAAAAAACTATACACAGCCTTCATAGATCTAAACGGCACATTTGATTCAGTTTCCAGAGAATTACTTTGGAGAAAGCTTGAAACTTTGAATATTGATCTTCGATTATTATTCTTAATTAGAAAGCTCTATTCATCCACAGTCTGTCAAGTTAAATATTCAGATTCTGGCCATTTAACTGCTAAAATACCAACTTTAAATTTCTTAACCTCCTGTAGAACGAAGACGGCCTCCTCCCTGGATAGGCTGCAGTCTAAATTGATGCCGCCCTGCGCGTTGGGACAGCCCCTGTTTTCCCGTCCTTTTCTGCCTTGGAGCAGCTGGGAACTGTAGTCCAGCAGATGTGGAAGCCCCATTTATCCCAGTGAGTGAGACCTCTCTGGAACTACAGCTCAATTAAACCTTATGGCGGAACATTTTAAACAAACAATCACAGACAGCAGCCCAGCAGCCATCTTACAAACATAGGTAACTGCCATTTCGTTATACCTACCCACAGCCACTGAGGGAAAAGTTAAGTCCCACACAGGAGGCAAGCAGGAGAAGCATCTTCGTCAAAGAGACAAAGCCATTTGCCAGGAATTCTGATGGCAGAATGGCCGATGGGGGAGTGGGCAGGGAAGAGGAGCAGACCCACCCACAGCCAATGGCACACGAGTAGTCCTGAGTGGCAGTTGATGGGCCAATGGCTGAGGGAGTGCATGGAATCCTGCCACCCCATAGGAGGGAAGCCACCCCAACTGACAATTATATATAAGGGGAGATAGGCAAGCTGTATGCCAAATTTCTAGAAAGGGGACTAAAACATGGATATATTCTCAGCAGATAATCAGTCCTTTACAAATTGGTTTCTTGAAAGGTAATTCCACCATAGACCACTGCTTTCTTTTAACTTTCCTGGCTGACAAATGTATGAAATTGGGTACTAAAAAACTATACACAGCCTTCATAGATCTAAACGGCACATTTGATTCAGTTTCCAGAGAATTACTTTGGAGAAAGCTTGAAACTTTGAATATTGATCTTCGATTATTATTCTTAATTAGAAAGCTCTATTCATCCACAGTCTGTCAAGTTAAATATTCAGATTCTGGCCATTTAACTGCTAAAATACCAACTTTAAAGGGAGTAAAACAAGGCTGCATACTGGCCCCACTTCTCTTTAGTTTATTTTTGAATGGTCTCCCATTAAGGCTGGAACACTTTAATGGTCATCCTCCTAAACTGGAATCTCAAAAGATCCCCCTTTTGCTCTATGCAGATGACACTACAATCCTTTCTTGTACTTGGGTCAGACTTCTTAGATACTTGCATGCTTTTCACAAATATTGTGCCAATAATTCCTTGGTCATTAATTACTCTAAATCTAAAATTCTAGTCTTCTCTAAATGTTGGAAGCCTATGAAGTGGACAGTAGGGAAAACAGATCAACCAGGGTAAACACTTCAAATATCTAGGGATCACTTTTCAATATAATCTTAAATGGTTAAGCCATATATCCCATAATATTTCTTTAGTTAAACAATCTGTTACACATCTTAAAAAATTCTTTTACTCCAGAGATAACCAATATTTACCAGGTGCCATAAAAATCTTGGAATCTAAAATCCTCCCTCAATTATTATATGGCATTCCTATTTGGATAACAGGCTTCCATAGCAATCTTGAAAGAATACAAGCCTGACTTTTTCACCAACTCCTAGGCATTTCTAATTGTGTTCCATATTCCTCTCTTTTCTTAGAACTTGGCCAACATTTCATAGAAACTAAATGTTGGCTATTAACCTTTAAATACTGGCTGAAAATACACTTCAGATCACCACCAAATTCCTTAATTTCACATTTCAAAAATGGCATTTATAGCGCAACCTGGTTGGAGTATATTGAGAAGAAAATCAGTCAAATCGGCTTTTCCTTAGAATATTTCTATTCAGTGGATGAAGTCTCTATTTTCCAGATTTTCAAATGGAGACTGTTTGACTTTGAACTTCAAATGTTATGTCCTGTACAATTTTGCATATTCTCTCAGGCTCAATTGAATCTCCCAATTCAGTATGGCCAGATGGACCATTATTTTCACAACTTAGTCCAGCCCTCATACCGTAGAGCCTTCACATTAGCCTGTCTAAATATTTTCCCCTCAAAAGTGCTCTCAGGTTGGTTCAAAAAAATCCCCCACATGAAAGGTTATGTTCATGTTCTTTAAAATCGGTGGACTCAATACATCATATTATTATTGACTGTCAATTTTTCTCAGCCTTATGCAAAGAATTGTCATCTTTATTTCCTCCTAATTATAGCTCTAATAAGGACAAAGCTATTCAGTGTTTACTAAAGGATGTTAATCTTAATATCACAGCTATGGTGGCCAAGTTTTTTGCTGAAGCGGCCAAAGATAGATCTATGCCCTTAAAGGAATGATTTATTTTGTTGATAATGCTTTTAAATAATTTATTTATTTATTATTTTCAATTTGTATCCCGCCTTGCCAGAAAACCGGCTCAAGGCAGCGAACAAACATTAATAATCACACTGTGTCATAGTATATCTATGTATTGCCATTAAAGGTATCTGATTCTGATTCTGAAAAAGAAAGAAAAAAGATCTTCCACAGGAGAACTTACCATCTCCCAAGGAAGTGGTTCCACTGAGGAACCACTCTAACTGCCAGGGAGTTCTTCCTAATGTTTAGCCAAAACCTCTTTGGATTTGATTTCAATCTTGTGGTTCTGGTCCAACTTTCTGAGGCAACATAAAACAACTCTGCTCCATCCCCTCTATGACAGCCCTTCAAATACTTGTAGATAGTTATCATATCACCTTTCAGTCATCTAATCTCTAGGCTAAATATACTCCGCTCCTTCATCCTTTCTTCATAGGACTTGGTCTCCAGACCCCTCACCATCTTTGTTGCCCTCTCCTGGACATGTTCCAGCTTGTCAATACCTTCTTTAATGGTGGTGCCCCAAACTGAACACAATACTCCAAGTGAGGTCTTCCTAATATTTAGCTTAAAACTCTTTTTATTTCTTTGATTTTAATGCCCTGGATTTTGCTATCATTTCTTATCGTTTCACACAATCCTTCGATGGTGAGGATAAACAACAGGGGCGATAGGGGACAACCTTGGCGAGTGCCTTTGCAAATATCTATTTTTTCAGTCATCTCCGTGTTTATTACAATTCTAACATCTTGTTGGTTGTAGATTGTCTCTATTATGTTAATAAAACCTTTCCCACAATCCATTGCTTTTAAGGTTTGAATCATATAGTCCCAATTTATATTGTCGAACGCTTTTTCAGCGTCAAGAAAAATTATAGCTGTTTATCTGCGTATGCTTCACAGTATTCTAAGACATTCAATATAACTCTTACATTTTGCTTCATTTGTCTACTGGCCACATCTGGAAGAATATCCTTAAAACATTCTCACTGAATGGCTAGCATTTCATGATGTGCAAGAAGGTTTGGACATGGTATCAGGGTTCAAAAAAGATTGTTGAGTTCCATGGGAATTAACCATGTACTCTGTATATGTTAGTTAAGCCAGTGAAGCTCATTATCTAAGCTTCTACTCAACATTACCTGGTAAAGGAAAGTGGATGGCAACCAGAGGAAGGGTTTTCTTAGTGGCAGTACCTCAGTTGTGGAACACTGTCCCCACACAGATTCACATGGCAACTTATCTTGTTCGGTGCCAGTGAAAAGGTTTTTTATTTGCGCAGGAATTTTGTTAACAGGTTGGCCCCTGCTGAGATTGTTTTATTGCTGAAGTTGTTTTATGTATCCCTGCTGGTATTTTATCACACTGGTTTGTTAATATTGCTGTGAATTGCTTAAATGAAATTCATTGATTAGTTTTATTATTAACTGCTTCAGGCATATTTAAAAAATACAATTATAATGAAAGAGCTCTTCTGTTGTGCCTTCATATGATCCACTCCAGTGATTTTGTATGCCTAGTTGGATCCACCAATATACTTACATAGCGAACATTTCCCAACACTGAACTGAAAGTGAAAACCTTTGCCTGTGTGGAAGTCCTTGTGTACTCTAGCAGATCTATCTGCTTTGTTGGATCATTGTGGTGGATTCTAATCTGAAGAACTGGATTTGATTCCTCACTCCTCTGCATGAAGCCTTCTGGGTGACCTTGGCCAGTCACAATTCTCTCAGAACTCAGCTCCACCTACCTCACAAGGTGACTGTTATGTGGAAAGGAAGGGAAGGTAATTTTAAGCTACTTTTAGATTCCTTCGGATAGAGAAAAGTGGGGTATAAAAACCAACTCTTCTTCACATGGGCACCATTTATGAGCCACAAGCTAAGAGCCTAAGGGCCAACAAGGCCGTTAGCTCTTCCCTCTGGCTCGAATTGCCAACTTGCAGTTGAGGCCTGGAGATCTCCCACTATTACAACTGAGCTCCAGCCAATAGAGATTAGTTTCCATGGAGAAAATGGCTGCTTTGGACTCTATGGCATCATACCCTGCTGAAATCCCTCCCTTCCACAACCCCACCCTCCCCTGGCTCCACCCCCAATCCTATCTCTGGCTACGGTTCAAAGGCAAAGCCAGGAAATTTTCAGGGGGGGGCACCAGGGGCATGACTTCACAAAAAGCTGGAGAAAGGGCAACCTCCCCCCCCCCGACAGAAACCTATGTTCTCCTCAGGGTGGCTGTGCTCCCAGGGAAAAGCAGCCATGGGGACTCCCCCTCATGCTATGGAGATAAAAGAGGAGTCTGATCAGAGTGCAGCTTGTTTGGGGAAAGGGCTGGCAGATGAAGCTAGCCAGACTGGAGAGAAGCGCACTTGGGCTGGGAATGCACTGCTGCTAGGGCTACTCCTCCTTTCTCTCCCCTCTGCACCTGCAGAGGAGTAACTGCTTACCCCGGTGATGCTGTCTCTTCCTGCTGCTTCTTGGTGGGCCAGGCCTTAAGCTGTCCCCACCAGCCCAAAGCAATTGCTCTAACCCTCCTTCCTTCCTCCTTCTGGGCCACGTGCTGCTTTCTCCTGCTGCTGGGGTAAAGGGTGAGTGGAAGGAAACAGGGTTAGAGCAGTCGTTTCAGGCCAGCACCGGCACAGCTTAAGCAGATTAGGGAAGGTTGGGGTGGGGTAGCCATTGCTGGCTACAGCCCTGTCCAAGAGCCACATCCAAGCTGCACAGCACCTGCAGACAGAAGAAGAAAAACCCAGCCCACATGTAGCCCAGCTGCCAGCAGCCCACTGCCAGCAAGATCTTCCTCACCATCACACCTCCACTGCCAGAAATGCCTCTGCCCAAGCCCAAGTTTAGAACCTGCAGGGAAAGGAAGACAGACTTAGCCCACATGGACCCCAGCTGCTGCTAGCTGGCTGCCAGCAAATGTGGCATAGTGGTTACTATGTCAGACTAGGATCTGGGAGACCCAGATTCAAATCCTCACTCTGCCATGGCAGCTCACTGGTTGACTTTGGGCGAGTTAGTTACATATTCTCAGCCTAAGTTACCTCACAACGTAATTGCAAAGATAAAATGGAAGAGAAGAGAATGGTGTAAGCTGCTTTGGGTCCCCACAGAGTATAAATGAAATGAAAAATGAAATAAATAGGTCAGCAAGATCTTCCAGCAGTTAGCAACCACATAAGCAATGTTCAGGCAGGTGTGTTACCTGTATGGTTCTTAACCAGCAGTTCCCACGGCTTGACAGTTTTTCTTACCAGCATGGGAACAAGCTCAGGACTATCAGCACTGCTCAATTGCATGTCTAAAGAGCCTTTCAGAGTCTTCTCTCAATGACCAGAAACTCTTTCAACATGGAGGGGGAATGCCTAATAGTCTCACAACCATCATCACTCTATTGGGGGGAATGGCTTCAGGCATAGTTTGTTTTCCTTCACTGGCATGCTTCCTTATTTGCTCCCCTCACGCATTTGACTCCTTTCATGGATTTCTCAAACAGATGAGGTTGTAAAAATCATTAGCTGTGGTCGGCAGATGCTAGGTGCTGGTGGGATGTGGTTCCAACAACTTCTTTTCTTTAATTAAAGTGCTAAATAAATCATGAGGCTTTGCAAACACAAGCCTCCAGTCCTTGTGGAAGATGAAAGAGATTCTGACTGTTGGCAGTCTTGATGGAAGTCTTTAGCCTCCTGTTTCCTACATTTGTTTTTGGCCTTCCTGCCACATAGGCACCCTTTCCGTGTTTAAAAATCATTATTGTTGAAGATCAATACCAGAAAACATCTGTGACTCTTGCTGGTGCACAAACACATTTATTCTTCTCGACAACAAATGTGACTTAAAGAATAAAGGAAATATCCCATATTTACTTGCCTATTGATTTTTCCTCCCCTGACTTGCTTGTGAAAAAGAGATGCAGGAATATTAAATTGGTCTGTGAGGCGAATATTTTTTTACCACATAAGAGCTTGAACAAATCGAGCCTTTTGCCTCCTGGTTTCTATGGGAACAGTTTGTACTGGGTAAACAATTTGGGGGTAATATTTTATTATTTCTAATTATATTAATTATAATTCAATATAGTGTATTAGAACTCATTTAGATTGTAATGAAAAACTTCCATTTTGGAGCAAGTACGGGAAAAGGAGGGACATTTGCATAAAAAAGCCATTCACATTGACTGTAATTCTCAGTTTCCATTGCCATTGGTAATAATTACTGAAGAGATTTGCATTTGCAGTTTTAATGGAATAATGCTTTAACCTGGCATTTTGGAGGGCAGCGTTGATATAAAGAGCAAAAAAGTAATAAAATGAAAAGCTGTGAAAACGTTAAATATAATCCAATGCACCTTAAAAAACCTTGTTGTGAGAGGGTTTTGTGGACAAAGCTTCTGGTCTTAAGTGAGACCTCAATATAATTAAGTATAGCTGAACTTCAGAGATGAATGCTTTTTCTGTTTAAAAAGTTATTTATATTAAATATAATGTCATTTAAATATAACGTCATTTAAGATGTCATTTATATGGTTAGAACAGTGGCTCCCACGCTGCAGAAGAAATGTTTTAAAAATCCTTATTTGGAAGCGACAGTAACATTCAGTGGGACAATTTGTACTATTTAGTTAACTGGTTCATTCATGCCTCTAAATGTCTTTTATTCTGCAAGAACTGATCATGTAATTTTCAATATATGAGAAGAGATAGCATGATCCCAGTTAAATGTAAATGTTGCGCTGAATTTTGTGCTGGCACTTGTGATACCATAGAATTTGCTTGAAAATAAATATAAATGTGCTACATCAAAATGGAACCAGGAAAATTCAATACTGCTCAGTACAATTTGTTGTGGTGGTGGTTGAAAATGTATGTGCACAAACCTTATCATCCCTGGAGGAATTAAAGCCAGCACTGGAAGTCTACAGGTCTAGTCTCATATAACCCCAGTGCTGTGAAAGCCTTGACTTTTAATTAGATTGCAAAGAGTCCCAGAATTCAACATCAGCAGCAAGTTGCAAGTTAAGAGAAAATCTGTCCAGCTATTTCCCACTGCACACTCCTATCCTACACAGAATGTCAAAGGTTAGGTACAACTGACTATTTTATGTGGAAACCATGAATGTTGCAATAAGTTCACAGATAATAATTCTATTGTTTTGTCATCACAAGCATCAAAATAAGCAACAATGACAAATCTTTTGATAACAAGCACCTGCCCTTGTTAGCCCATTACAAACACAACCACCCCAATTCTTGTGAATATTAAGACTTCTTTAGTGTCTATATGTGCCAAGTCACACATCTACAACTATTGCTTTTTCTGGGGGGGAATTACTTGCATTGATGATACATGTAATTAGGGATGGGCACAAACCGGTTCACCATGAATTTTGGCTGGTTTGTGGTCCCTGAAGTGATGTTTGGAAGAGTGCCCAGCATGAACATTCCATGAACTTTGATGCTGTTCATAACGGCTTGTGGTGGTTCATGAAAGGATATATTTCCAGACAGACTGCCACCACTCAGTTAAACTTTTACAAAACTCAGAGGCAACAATGGGGAGGAACTTCAAAGCAACAAGGCGGGTGAAATTCTCCAGCCTTAGATTGTTTTCTTTTTTTCTCTGTGTCTCAGGTTTCTATCAGCTTCCTGGGTACTCCCCAGTTTCATGAGGTCCCCCCCCCTTGCTGGCTTGTGTTCCCTTTCCATTTTCTTGCACAGAGCCTACAAATCCCCCCCCATTTGGAGTGTGATTCTGTGCTAGACATGTCCTGTTGAGCTAGCAGTGCATCTCTTTGATTCCATCAGTCCTGCTCCCCCCCTTCAGTTTCTACTGCAAAGATTCTCTGGTTTGACCTTAGTTCTGTTGGGTTTGTACTGCCACTGGTTCTGCTGAGCATATTGCACATTTTGATTGCACATCTAGTTCTGCTGGGCTTGCAAAATGCCCCTCATCTTCAATTTCTACTGCAGAGATGTTCTGGGACTTTGATTCTTTGTGGGGCTTCTACTGCACTGTTTTTGGAGGGGGGTGTTTTTCCTTTCCATTGGAAACAATGGAGGATGGGGCAACCTCTAATCTTCACATAACTTGGCAGGCATGTAGGAGAGAGTCAACCAGAGGTCCACTGTGAGTTTGGTGTATCTAGCTTTCACAGGATCCATTCTATGCACTCCTGAACCTCTTGAACCTGCACCTGTCATTTCGCCAGAAAGCACTTTCCTGGAGGCATTTTCTTTGTGGGACCATAACTCCAATCCTGTAAATCCAATCCTAACTAAACGTGGAGGCCAGGTAGAGGAGAGTCATCTGGAGATCTCCTGTGAGTTTGGTATCTCTAGAACACCAGGGGAGCATTCTACTGCATCATGAACTTCATGAACCAGTTTGGTTTGTATGAAGCCTTTTCAGTTTGTGACAATTTGTGGTTTGGTTCATGAGTCCACCATGAACCACAAACTGAACCACATTTTCCCAGTCCATGCCCATCCCTACATGTAATAAATGGGAATGAAGGAGGGACACAACATTTAAAAGGGAAACAGGAAGAGCAGGAAGAGTTCTAGTAGAGCTATGAAGCTTATTATTTTTGTAAGTAATTGGCTCAGCGGAAACCAAATTTACTATTTCTTATACTCAGATAACAGTTTTTTAGCTAGGCACTGCAGATCCTCCTTTTAGCTGTTATATAATAATGTTAAATATGCCAGATTTATCTCATCAAGGGGCTTACATTTGTGCCGTCAGGATTTGATTTCCACAACCAGCAGCTGACTTCTAAAATCTTCAGTTGCCCACCTAATATATTTTGACCACTGACTTTGTCTCATGTCAAATATAGCAAATGAATCACAGAGCTCGAAGATATTTCTGATTAAAGGATTCTCTAGACTTAAATAATTCTCAATACTTCTCTGAAAAATTTCTGCAATTGCCCGACTATATTTATACTTGGAAAGCAATTAATGAGACACAACCTGAATCTGTTCTGCCAAAGTTTCACCTTTTTTTCTTTTCCATCCCTTAGTGCAATCCAAAATACTGGTTTCCTTGTTGAGTGACACTAGTTTTATTTATTTAATTAATTAATTTAAAGTATTCATGTCCCACCTTATTTCCTTGGACTTCGGGTAGCTGACAGTGCAACTACAAGTTACAGGGCAAAACACATAAAAATCCATTAACAGATAAAAATAGTGCACAGATTTAAAAGCATACAGAGATATATTGAGACAGCTCACTCTCTGCCAAATGCCCTCTGAAACTGAACTGTCTTGCACTCCTTCTGAAATGTAGCCAGGGAAGATGGCCTCCATACCCAACTATTGCTCTGCACAAGTCGGTATGATGTTTACAGTCAAAAGTTGTGTCACTAAAATTCCAGTGCATTACGAGAACCCCCTCTAAACAGTTCTGTTTTCATCCTCTTCCTAAAATATCTGGTGGGAATGAACTTTGCTAGACCTCCCTGAGAAAACAGCTCCATCTATGTGGCATAATCACTGAATATGCTCAGCTCTGTATTCTAACGATTAAAGGTTTGTGGAATAATTCTCTGTTCTCAAAAAACTGGTGGGGGTGGGGTCACGGAGCTCCTCTAGTCACAAGTCAGTTCACACTGTAATAATAAGTAGCGTGTATTGTTTTTTTTTCCACAGAAGTTGTATTCCTGGCAATTTACTTGTAACAAACACTGGGAATCTGAATCTTAACATCGCTGAATCTTCTGAAAGTTGGAAGGATCTCCCCATGCAAAGCACAGTGGCTAGTTCTCTAGGTCACTGGGGCAGAATGGCAATGAATCTGCCTTGAGCACTTTATAATGGTAGCACAGAATATAAATGTTTAAAACAAATACATAATTGAAATTCTCAAGTTCCTTGTTCTTCAATAAAGAAGACACGGTCAGCATATCAAATGTAACTGATAGAATTGGATCTAACATGAATTTTCTGCTGATGGAAGGGATCTCAGCAGAAGAAAACATACTGCCTTCCCGCAGGCCATTGAGCTTTCCCAAATGCTGCCGCTGGGAGGACAGGGAACCCTCAGGAACAGCGGGGTGGGGGGTGTGATTGGAGAGTCTGCAGTGGTGAAATAACCTTCCATTCTATTGTTGAAAATTACCACTGGATCCAACCCAAAACATTCTCTTTGCCACAGAACATGACTTGGTTATCCAAACATACTCCTGGATACAGGAGAACTTTAAGAACACAAATTTCGACTTTCAAGAAGACTGTCATTCCATCAGGGATGGCTCCTTTCCCTGTTCAAGAAGATGGTATAAAACTGCAGCATTTCCCTGGAGTCTCAGGTAAAGGTAAGTATTCCCCCACACCTTGTGTGGAGTGTCAGAGATTGGATTTGGGACATTCTTAGGCAAAGCATGGGTTTCCTTTCACTGACCTATGGCCCCTCTCCTAATCTACAACCAGCATGATTTTTGTTATGTCTGGATTCAGCTTTAGTTTATTCACCTTCACGTAATTTATGGCAGCTCTCATTAATCTGGGTATTGCACTGCCATTTTTGCTTCATATGAAAATGGGAAATAACCAGAAATATTAAATATTGTGTTCAAATCTAACACATTTCTTTATAGTGCTAGCAGTGTAATCCTATGCAAAGTTATTCCAACATAGGGTTACCACCTGGAGATCTCCCAGTATTACAATTGATCTCCAAATGACCAAGATCAATCCCCCTTTAGAAAATGGCTATTTTGGATGGTGACAGCAAAGGATGAAATGGTTAGACAGTGTAACCGATGCAACGGACATGAAATCAAGCAAACTCCAGAGGATGGCAGAAGACAGGAGAGCTTGGCATGATGTGGTCCATGGGGTCAAGAAGAATTGGACTCGACTGTGCAATTGAGCAAGAACAATTCCACTGAGGACCCTCCCCTCCCCAGGCTACCCCCCCCCAAATCTCCAGGTATTTCTGAGCCCAGAGTTGGCAACCCTATTAGTGCAAACTTAACCTGCACAGATCTGCACTGTAAATTCTTCGAATTCAAGGAAATAAACTTGCTGCAAGAAATTGTACTTTTGGAAGTGGCTGAAACTTCATTAAATTCTATTCTGCAGTAAAGCAGGAAATTCAAGAAGGAGAAAAGCCACTCAAAGAATTCATTTAAAAAAACCACACAACTATTTAATAAGGCACTTGTCACCGCAGCAGGAAAGAGAGAGGAAAATACTTAAAGCAACTGCTTTAAAAAAATCATTATTTTAGCAATCATTGCCATACACATATAAGAAACAAAGTGCCAACAAAATAACTAAAAATAGTTTATTAATCTACAGCCCAGCAGTTAGTATGCAGTACAAAGGGAGAAATTATTAACACTGCCACTATTAAAAAGTTATACAAGGAAATTGCTTCAAAGATATAAAAGCCATCTCATCATAACGATGATAAAAAAATTAAGCTATGATAAAAGTGATATCTTATTCTTTCTTTACTAGATGGAAAGATTCTTGATTTAACGACAAACTGGATTAAGCAATTTGTGTGCATCTAGGAGGTTTTCTTGAATATTGGGAGGGTTTTCTCAACAGATCTGAAACAGTGTAGCATTCTTCAGTCTTCAAAACAATTTAAAAAAATTAACAGTGAACAAATTTACAGAGGAATCATAAACAGATTTACATGTTTAGATGGGTGTGCAGGGGTTATTTTCTGCGGGAGCGCACAGGAACAGAGTTCCGGCAGTAAGGAGCCCAGGGGGTGGGCACATGCAACAAGCTCCGCCCCCTGCTCCCAGCAGCCCTCAGTCGGGCCACGGGGAGCAAGAGACAGCCAGGTAAGTTGCAGAGCCCCCCCCCAGCCCACCTTCAGGTACAAGCTCCCTCCTCTGTGAGGGCAGATCTGCGTGTGTCCCCCCCCCATAGCTAGCAATCCAAAACAGTCCAGTGGCACCTTTAAGACCAAGTTTTATTCAGGTACAAGCTCTCCCTCCTCTGTGAGGGCAAATCTGCACATCCCCCCCCCAATAGCTAGCAATCCAAAACAGTCCAGTGGAGCCTGAGCGGTGGGTGTTGCCTTCTGACACACTTCCGGTGATGTCAGGGGGTGTGGCATATGCAAATAAGTTATGCTAATAAATTATGCTAATGAGCTCCTGCACCTCTTTTTCTACGAAATGACCCCTGTGGGTGTGTAATTCTGCTTAGGACTGTACTGCCAATGAAATATTGCATTGTCAATCTCCATGGTCCTACCTATTGATATTGCAGGCAAAGGATGTTACTGTGAGTGTCCTTTTCTTAAAACTCCATGTAGCCTCCTGAAGAAATCAACAGCTGTGCCTGAGTGATGCAAAATACTGATGCCATTAACAGTGAACACATACAAAACATTGAGCACTGAGCACATCAGAAATTGTCATAGAATCACAAGTAAGGAATTACAGCAGTTTTATTTGTTTCTTTTAAATACTTACAAATCCTCCCTTCTGTCAAGATCTCAAGGTGAGTGCCAGCAAAGGCAATTAGATAAGACAATAAACATTAAAGTGACATTAAAACCATATTAAAAACCAATCCACAAATCACATAATGCCCCACTAGCTAGATCACCAAGTTGTCCTTTAGATGCTTGCAGATTGATCTTTTTAAAATCTGCTCCAGTATCTTTCCTGGGACAGAGGTCAGACTGACTGACCTGTAGTTTCTTGGGCCATCCCTCCTCCCTTTTTTGAAAATTGGGATAACATCTGCTCTCCTCCAGTATTGTGGCACATCTCCCATCCTTTGAGAGTTCTGGAAGATGCTGGACAAAGGCTCTGCAAGCTCCCTAGAAAGTTCTTTGAGCACTCTTGGGTGCACACCATCTGGCCTTGGGGATTTGTACTCATTCAGTGCAACCAGGTGCTTCTCAGCTCCCCCTCTGTCCATGTCAACCAGCAGCCTTGACACCACGCCTTGCCTACTACCATCTCTAGATGAGCCTGTTCTCTTCTTCAGGGGGAAAAACTGAGGCAAAATAGGCATTGAGCCTTTCTGCTTTCTCTCTGTCCTCTGTCAGGATTTCTCCATTTTCACCCAACAGTGGGCCCATCACTTCTTTTAATTTCTCACATATCTGAAGAAGATTTTCTTGTTGTAGCAAGCCTCCCTGGCCAGCTTTAGCTCACTATGAGCATTAGCCTCTCTGATGGTTGACCTACAGTGCCTAGCAACCTGCCGATACTCTTCTTTAGAGGTATGTCCTTGCCTCCATTTTTTGAACTTTTCCTTGTTCTCCTTTAGCACATCACAGAGTCCTCGGTTCATCCACATTGGCTTTTTGCTGGGATAGTGATGGCTTGAGCTTGCAAGAGCTCTTGTTTTAGGAGAGCCCATCCTTCACTTGCTCCTTTCCCTTCCACCAGTCTTGCCCATGGAATGATTCTCATCATACCTGCATATATTAAAGTCTGCCTTACTGAAATCCAGGGGTAATTTCATAGAAAAAGAGGGACAAGAGCTCATTAGCATAACATTAGCATAACTTATTTGCATATGCCACACACCCCCATGGTTGGTCGTTCACATTGATGGAATTCACTTTCCTATGCTTCCTCACCCAAACACCAGGCTTTGCATGCACATGTGTGCTTCCATGCAGGAGTGCCACAGGCAGCCAATGGGGATGCTGAAGTGCAACTCAGAGTGAGATTGGGGGGGTACATGCCAGAAAAAAGAGGAACGATCACATTGCTTATGCATTTCCATAGCGTTCCTGGGTGATCAGACGCCTGGATACTCACCATGCAAGGACCTCACCGAGGGAGACAACAGAATTTGCCGGTGGCTACTTAATCTGTGTGGGAGTCATTTTAGTGCAAGGTACAGATGACTGGGGCTTGGGAGCCAGATTGTGTCCATTTGATCTGAACAGGAGGGGTGACTACATCGGGGCAAACTGCTCGTGTGATCACACCCATGGTCACTTCCCCCTAAGTGAATCATTCCCTCCTGTATGCAGTTCTATGGAGTCTCGATCTTTCTTCCTCTGTGCTGTACCTACGCTGGAAGGCCCATGGCATGAGTATGGGTCACAGCAAGATAGCTATCCACAGGCCTCCTCATTGTAAGCAATAGCTGGACACCTGTAGTTCTCCTGGTTATAACGTAGAGGACCATGAGTGGTTGCCATAGCATGATCCAACCATCTAGTTCCTTCCTAAGTGTGTGTGTGTGTGTGTGTGTGTGTGTGTGTGTATATATATATATATATATATAAAAAAAAAAATTTATTTATACGGGGGAAAGGAATACTAATGCCCTAATTCTATACCTAAAAGATATCGGGGTAAGGAATGTAATACAAATGTACCTAAAAAGATGGGGGAAACTATATCCCTAATACTCTAAAATCTAAAGGATATGGGTAAGGGAAAAACTAACTTTGTAACACGATCATAGTATTAAGATGTTCAGGTATTACACCTAAGAAGTCTCAGAATTAACATATACCAAAGGAAAAAAGGGAAAAAAATAGTAATAAACTGCATTTTCAAACAAATGCTTGTTTCAGAGTCTTTTCTTCTTGCTTATTTTGCTTCTTCACGCGCCAGGTCCACTGCCGCCGCCATCGATGCCGCCATTGCCGCCATTGCCGCCGTCGCCGCCGTCTTCAGCCAGCCACACAGGGTGCCCCCCACCCCTCTAAGGGTGGGTACCCATTTAACTACTTGCAATTAGATTGCTTTCGAGACCGCTGGGTAGGCGGGAGCTGGAGTGAAGGTCGAGAGCACAACTCGACCACGGTGGTACTCGAACAGCCATAGTGGCTGCTCGGTGATGTTATAGTGCAGGCGTCTGTGAGAGGCACATATGAAAGAGGATGAATCATACTCCAAATTTTTAAATGTTATTCAATTATATGGTAAAACAATGCCCACCCATCTATTAAAAAAACATTTAAAAGTGTTTTCCCCAAATTCTCAGAGGACACTGCAGCACTGGAAACAAACCTCAGGTCCACAACAGCAACCACACACTAATGTCCCCCCAAAAAGGTCTTGAACATCATCATCACTGTTGTTCTAAACAAGACTTAACCTGAAAGTCATGGCACATAAGCACTTTATGCTTCCCTGGATGTGCAGGCTGAAAGAAAACATATTTTTTATTTATTTACTTATTTGATTTGTATCCCACCCTCCCTGCCGAGGCAGGGGTGGTGATGTAGACTCTGGTAGGTAGCTATTATTTTTGAAGAAAGAAAATAAAGATTATGTTGCAATGGGCTTCTTTCAACACTAGTTTCTCCAAAACAGAACACAGAGATAACCTAAATGATCTAGTCTTTCTACTGTTTTTAAGGAAGTTCACCGGATAAGAAATTATTGCAATACAATCTCAATAAAACAATAATAAAGCAACCTAATAAAAATAAAAATAGCAGCACATTTGAACATAAAAGAATATTGCACACACAAGACTAATTTCTTCTTATGGTTGAGGGATTTAATATGAGAGCCACTCACTCATTTTTCTTCCACAGTAACCAGTATCCAGGTAAAGTTATTGAGAAAAATAATTAATAACTGCAACCATTGGCTCTTATACTTCTAATGGCATTCAAGATGCTATAAATTGAGATGGGAGAAGAGCTTTTCCCACACACAACCAGGCTAAAGCTTTTAATTTGATCCCACTGCTACATGTGTATTCTTTTAAAAGGGACATGCCATCAGTTTATAGTCTTATTATACTGAGGAAAGAATTCTTTTGTTAGTTGTAGAGACTATGACATGAAATTAATAGAGCAAGCCTTCTGTTGGCATGTGCAGCCTGAAGTCAGTTGGCTCTTGCTATGCCAGACCCAGGACAGTAGAGTCCCAATGCAGTTCACAATGCCCAGCTATAATGTCCCATTTGGGAGGAGTGTGATCGTGTTCTCCTGAATGGTAGGATCCAAACCAAGAGTAGCCATATGTAGACAGTATATACAGAAAGTGCCACATCCTATGGTGTCAGCTATATAACTGTAGACACTGAAGGCCAAAACAGATGTGATGCAGCTCAGAGATCTCCATCTGTCTGTGAAAGGAAAAAAATATGAAGATGTGTTTTGGTCCTTAGGCTCTGGCTGTATGGGGTATATTTTTTAAAAGAAATTTTCTCAGGAAAAGTGGATGTGATACATACCTGATTTCAATATTAATTTCTCCTTCAGGTTTGATTTCTGGGTAGCTTTCACCATTCCCAGCCCAAGGAATGCAAATATCTAGCATCATTATAGGGAAAGGAATTTCTTTTTCTTGAAATTCACTTTTTTTAGATATAACCATTGATTCCCCTTACTTTCTTATTTTCTCTTTTTAAAAGAGGGATTTCTCTTCAATTTCTCTTTGTACAGAAATCAGTGCACATTTTTGTAACTTCATCCCATGCAGCAGTTTCATGTTAGACACCTCAGCATAGTGATCTAGCAGGAGGACAGAAAAATCTGGGAAGAGATTGCCTACCTGTGAGCATTTAGTGAAATCCCAACATTTTGTAGAATCTTCCTTCCTGTCCCTCCTCTCTTCAAATTTCTCATTGATCAAAATGCAAATGATTAGAAACTTGATTAGATTCCAGATTCCTTAAAAAGTGGGAAAGAAATGGATTGTTGGATTTGGGGAGAAATTGAGTGAAGAGGAATTAAGCAAATTTGTCTTAATGTTACAAATATCTCATTAAGAATGTACGCAGTTCCTTCATGTAATGTTTTTCTCAATATCTGGATGGACATAGAATGACCATCGCCCTCCCAGCAACTTTTCTTCTTTACGAGTAATTCTGATGTGGTGCTGGTTGGAGGTGGCTTTGAATATGCAAAGCATGAGACATGGGAGAGCATTAAAGATTTAAGCAAAACATCAGGCTCATTAACTAATTCATAGGTGTGTCATACTGGCCTCTGTTCTCATGAATTTCATTGAAAGAAGATAATCAGGAGAAATAATTACACTTTCTTTAGTGATTCCATTCTCTTTTCAACTATGATATCTTTCATATTAATACTGGTTAGACTGTGAATTAGTAGAAGCCGTTCTCCAGCACCTCTACTGTACCAGTAGAATTTCAGGGGACTCTCCCAGCTGGGGATCTCAGCAACAAAGATGCCTACAAAGTTGGGGCATGTGTAAATGCAAACAACTCCCACCTAATCTCAGCCTCACTCTTCTGAGGCACAACAGCAGAATATTTGGCAGAGACTTCACTTCTGACTGAGCTGGCAAGGTAAGAGTGTTAAGGTGTTGTGGTACCAACAGCATTAGATGTCAAAACTCATTGGTCGGTAGGGCATCCCTAACATTTGTGATGACTAGACTAGTTCAATGGAGTTCCTCTGAAGTGGGGCAACTAATGTTTTTCTGCATACCTGGAGGTTGCCTGGGTACACAGAAACGTCTTTTCCATTTTACATGGTCCAGTTTGGTGGCTTGCAAAAATCCACACAAGTTGCTGGACTTCAAAATTAGAAACAAGTGGGGGACCCAGACAGACTTGCAGGGGGTATCTCCTTCTCCTCTCTCCTACTATTTCTACTTTCTGTTCCCTGAAAGCCACAGGGGCTAAAACTGTTTGGGGGAGGGGCAAAGAGTGGTGGCTAATTAAATTAATTCAATTAGTTAATTGAAACCACCATGGGGTCATCATGAGTACAGGGTGAGAGAGGGGTGAGAGAGGGGATGGGGGGCAAGGGGCAACCACCTGCAGCTGGCTGGAGCAGCCATACTGGATGAGCAGCATGGAGGTGGTTAGCTGGAGCTTGGCATCAGTCTGCAGCTTGTGGAGGGAGGGGAGAGAGGCTCTGTGGCCAATGTCACAGGGAGAAAAGGAGCAGGCCAGCAACCTTTCCGGGGGAGGTTGTTTATTTTGTTTTTTAGATTTTTCCGTAAATGTGGACCTTTACTCTTCCAGGTTTGTAGAAAGTATCCATAGATCTGGCTAAGTTTAGAATTAGAAATATAGACATATGGATGCACAAGAATTTGTGGGGGGGGGGTGTCTCATTTTCATACCTTCCCTCCCCCTAGCAGTCTCTACTGGGAAAACAATGGCCCAGGTACACAGCACTGGCCACTGAGCTGGGTCCAGTTGCACAGGGGGGGGGACCCACAAAGGACTTGTGGGGGGCATCTCATTTCCCCCTGTATCCCTATTTCCTCTGTCCCCTTTATCAGCAACTCCCATGTCCTTACTTTCCCTTATTTACTTTTTCTCTTTCCCACCCACCAACCAACTTACATTTTCTCTGCCCCCTCATCTTCAGCTAATTTTGATTTATTTAATTTATACTCCACCCTTCTCTACAACAGAGACCCAAAGCATCTTACATCTTTCTCCTCTCCTTCAGTTTATCCTCACAATAACCCTGAGAGGTATGCTAGGCTGAGAATATGTGATTGGCCCAAGCTACCCCTCTGAGATTCCATGTCAGAGTGGGGATTTGGACTTGGGTCTCCCAGATCCTAGCACATACCTTTAACCACTATACAACACTGCCTTTTGTAGGGTAGTAGCTGTTGAACAGTAGCAAACGGTCAATCCTGGATAAGTCATGCAAGTTGTGAGGTATCAAGCAGTCTGGTGGTTGCTGCCAGGCCTCAAAGGCCAAATGAGCCATGGAAAGGACCCTGACTCCTCTGTATATCTTTTTACTGACAAAAAATAAGGTTCGAAAGGTGGCAGTATTGTTTTGGTTGCCTAGCAATAACCACTGTGAGCATTCATTTCTTAAAGCTACAGGTGATGCTTCAATTATTCTGGGAAGGTCAACTCCACAATGCACTTTATTTCTTTTTAGGTTTCAGGTTTTTCTGCAAGTCTGGGGCATTTTTCGGATTTGTAGAAAGATCAGTCTTGTCTGTTCATAGAGATAAGTATCCACAGATTTGGCCATGTTGAGAATCAGACATGTTGATGAACGCAAATAGGGAGTGCAGCCTTATATTTTTATTCTGGCTTTCCTTGAAGGATCTTTTTATTCTCACAAAACCTGGTGAAGCTTGAGAGAAAGTGACTACCACAAGGTCACCCTATATACTTCATGGCTGAGTGGAGCTTTAAATGTAGATTTCCCCAGTGCTAGTACCGCACACTAACCACCACATCACCATGGTACTTACTGTAAAGATTAACAAATGCCATGCTATAGGAGAAGCACTGCTTGAATTACTTCTGGACTCTGAGAAATCTTGAACACCAATTATTCCCAAGCACCAGAGGAAATAGAATGCTTACCTTTTGTTAGCTTTTACGTTGCTTAACTTACAAGTACCCCACTGCCTCTTCATCTCCGTACAGCCACCTAGTGTCTTGAGTTCAATTTAAAAAGTAAGATAAATGCTCCTCTGAAAACATGTCTGCTCTTTAATGCAGTAATTATAGTAGGAACAAGGCAGGCTGAAGAGTGGAGAGGGCATGAATGTTACAAAAAATAGTTTCACTGAAAGCTGTGAAGATTAATTATCTTCTGCATCTGAATTAGTCCTGCTTTATAGATGGAATCAGCAAGTGCCTCAAAGGACTGAAAGCAGCAATATGTCATTAAATCAGTACCTGTCTCAGTTTTTGGAATCCTGGATCTGTGCCTCCATTTGATTCCTCAAGTAGGGAGAAAAACACTTAATAACTTTCTCACTGATAGCATATATTTCAACTGAGTTTTCACAGCAGGCACTGAAATATGACTTTGCCCATCCTCTGCTGCCATTCTCCCCAGCATCTGTTCTGGAAGAGAAAGTATCAGAAAGCCCTATGGCAAGAGCAGCACAAAAAAAAATCTCTTCCACAAATTTCAGCAGAATAGTCAGGCAAAGTTTGGTAAATTTTGAGTGGAGGGAGGAGTCTCTCTTCTACTTTCTGCAGTTACAGAGGGAGTTGGAGGACCTTTTTTTAACTACAGGAATGGGTATAATAAGACAAGGAAGATGCTTTTTTCTCATTTTGAAAACTGAGACTTCTTTGTTTGTATGTATTTAAGCTGCTTTAGGCTGCTACCACATGGGAATTTCCCCCCTAATGGAAGCAGGAAACCCCCCTCCCCATTGAAGAGGAATGCCCACCTGACATAATGTACATGCTGAGCACAACATATGGCATTCTTAGGCCTTCCCTCTTTCAGCCCAGAAAAAAAATAAAACAGTTTTTCTCTGATTTAAAGGGGGATTTTGGAGCGGCTGCAGGGGACTGTGACCCTCCCTCCATTGCCACTCTGGGGAGAGGGTGGAGTTAAGTGCCATTAACAAAATATTGTGGGACAGTTCACTGCCTCATGCAATTATCTCCTTTCAGCCTTTTAAAGTGCTTTCCCCCTTTCCCTGCTCAGCTTCAACAGGGTTCAACGGGCATGGGAAAATGGGGGAGAGGGGGGAGGTTTCCAGGCTGTGGAAGTTCTGATATGGCAATGGCAGAGGGAAAGGGGAGGAGCAGAGGTTGGAGGTAACAGCAATAGCAAGTAGAATAGGATTTGGGGGGGGCGTGTTCTGCTGCTCCTGACACAGCAGGGATGCATTTTTGTGCCTGTGTGGAGGCAGCCTTGATCTATTATCAGGTATCTACATTCCAGTTCACAGCTCATTCAAATAAGCTGCTGTTGGATTAGAAGCATCAGGAAAATTTAAGCTTTTGGAGTGAATTTTGCACATAATTGTCCTCCCAATATTTTCAGTGGTCTCCACTGTCTTTTTAAAATGATCTCACATCCATTTGTTTCAGGCCCATAACTACAGTGGGGCTTTGGGGGGCTCCACCCCTTTCTTAAAGGCACATCCCCACAAGAATTTCTCCTGTAAATGCTTTTTCCCAATCATTTTAAAACATTTTTAAAGGTGTGCACTCCTTTAAGCAGAGTGGGGTGCTGTGGCTGACAAATTCCTGCATGGCGCAGGGAGGTTAGAGTAGGTGACCTCTAGGATCCCTTCTAACTCGGTGTCAAGAAACTGGTTGCCTTTAAGAGTTTTTCTGTCTAAGTGTTAGTTTTCTTGACTACAGAAGTCATCACCCCCACCTGCTGGCTTGTTATCAAAATTGTTACTTAGGCTGGCAGAAGTGATTAACTTGCAGCAGCTGAGAACTGTCATGTAAAGTGGTTGAGAGCTTGCAATTTAGAGACCTATCCTGGTAAGAGCTCTTTTGGCTAAATGGTTAATAGGCTAAGGGTGATCGCTAGCATAAGAACACCTATGCAGAATAGACATCTTGAGAAGATTCAGAGAGAGAAGAGTAGCTGAGTCGTAATCCTCAGAATTCTGGCTTTTCTTTCCGCATTGAGAACTTCAGCCCCACCAGGGGAAAAAGTTGCCCCACAAGCCACAATGTCCTGGCTATGAGCCTGATTTGTTTCTTAATTTTCCCTCTATATGAGACTCCCTGGAGACCAGTTGTCAAGCAGAAAGGTGTCATGCACCTTTCATAATGTTCAGCACAATCCAAAGAAGACGTAAATTCTGAAGACTTCTATGATGCTATGATGCCCTCATACTCTTCCCTCCCTCAGAGGCATGGTTTTCCCTCTGCTCTTCTTTCCCTTTTGTGATTGAGATGCCCTAGTAATGTGTTTTATTCTTTGTTGAAGAACTCTGGCTGTCCCACCCTGTCACAGTATGATATTTTGGCTGTTGGCTCAGCCCAGGAACCCGAGGGAGGGGTCAAGATCACACTTTAACTTAAACAACTTAAAAGACTCTCAAAAAGTTTTTATATTCCAAATTAACAAAATATTTTATTCAACAAAGCGGAAAGGTCAGGTGAAATCAGGGGTAAAATTCCTGTAGTAACTCAATATAGATAACTCTGAGGTAAAATCAGTACATGCACAGACTTTAGTTCTTAAGTTTCAGGCTAATTAGTGTTTTTTTAAGGTATTCACAATTACATAAAATCTTTATGTTGAGAGCCTTTTATTTCAGTGTTTCCCCAAACACTCTAGTACACTTTCTTTTAGTATTCTTTGACTCTTTTGGTTTCCAGAAGGCTGGTACTGTTTCCAGTACCCAAACCCCTTCTCTTGAAACTCTAGTATTCTTCTTGAGTTTTAAAATGACTTTTAGGTATCCCAAGACAGTGTCTAACCACACCAGACCAGGGATCTACATTCTTCAGAGCTAACTCTCTGCTTGTCTGGGTAGGGAAATTCCTTCTCTCTCTAGAAAATCAATCCCCTTTCCTTGGCCCGAATGGGAGTCTCCATATAACTACCCACTCCTCCTGCCAACTTTCCCCAATTCTCCTGTCTGTGTTAAACTGCTCCCAGTCAGGGCTGAATTCTGAAACTGTCAGTACTCAACTCTTCTCAGCCAGGGCTGAAATCAGACTCAGTCAAGGAAGAAATCTGACTGAATCTCTCCTCAGTATGCAGCTCTCTCCAGACTTTCTCTGCTCAATCAGATTGCTTGGAGCTGGCTGTCACTCAAGGCTATCTGTTTCTGTGAAGTTTTAACCCTTCACAGTCCTTCAGCTGTGAATACAGTACTTCTAAGCTTTTAAAAAGTGCTGTTTGTCACAGATGCTTATTCCAAAAGAAGAGTTGGAACCAAGCCACAATCCAATTAACATTTACTCAGAAGTAAACTGAATGGTGTTTTATTGTGTTTTCATTCCCTGAATTTGTTTTTATAGCTTGTTTTGTTACTGATAATTCTTAGGTGGTTTATTATTTTATCGATTTTTTAATTGATTGATGGAAATTAGCCCTGTGCACCACTGGCCCTCCCCCACCTTTAAAGGGTTGTTTTGCTAGCTTAGCCTGTGGCCCACAACTGTCCCCTCCCTCCCTCCTGCTAGATTTAAAAGGTCCTCCAGCTGATTAGCAGGCCACGTGGTTCCCATCAATCAGCTGAAGCCCTTTAAATCTGGTAGAAGGGAGGGAGTTGCTGGGCAGGGCTTCCCCCACTAGCCAGCTGGCCGGGAGTGGACTGGGGCCCCCAAAAGCAAGGAACCCCCACCCAGACCTGGGGGCTGGCAACCCTATTCTATAGTCATCTTCTGAGGCCTGCTTTGGGTGTCTCCACTTTCAGAGACCAGGTGGGTGGCAATCAATAAAAGGGCTTTCTTGTTTTGTGGTGTGAAAACTCTGGAACTCTCTCCCAAGGGAGACTTGTCTGTCCTGTTGCAATCCTCTACCAGTGAGCAAAGATTCCTTTGCTTCATCTGGCCATTCCTCAGTGATCTTTCCTTCCTGCCTGTGTTGTTTTAAGTGTTGTTTTTAAGTTTTTGTTTGTGTGCTTTAGATTGGTTTTGATTCTTTCAATGATGTGTTTTTGTTCAATTTGAATTTTTATTATGGATATTTTTAATCTGTCAGCCATCTTGGGATACATTTTAGATAAATAAATAATAAATAAAAGCACCTTAGGGGAAAGACAAAATTTAAATGTGTTAGGTAGATCTTGTAGAGTAGAAAAATTATGTTTTCTAGACTCCATCTGGCATATATTCAACATGTAACAATAGAAAATGCAACTATTTTATATATTTGAAATATTTATAGAATCATGGAGTTGGAAGGGGCCATACAGACTATATAGACCAACCCCCTGCTCAATGCAGAATCAGCTTAGAGTATCTTTGACAAGTGTTTGTCCAGCCACTGCTTAAAGACTGCCAGTGAGGGGAGCTTACCACCTCCCTAGGTAGCTGATTCCACAGTTGAAAAACTCTTATTGTAAAAAAAGTGTTTCCTAATATCCAGCTAGTACCTTCCTGCCTTCTAGCAGGACATGGTTACTTCCTCCTACGGTCCCCACCACCTTCACCCTATGTACTATCCCTTGCCTGTTGGTCAATATTGTCAAGTATGGCTGAGCTCCTTATAGCTTCCTCCACCATTTGATGAAGAAAATTGTCATCCAGACAGGTCAGGAAGTTGCCTGACTGTGAATGCTTTGCAAAGTTTGTCTCCCAGCCCACATCAGGGAAGTTGAAATCAGCTGTAACTACCAGGTCATGTTGTTTGGATACCCTGTCAAGCTGTTCAGTGAGGGCAACATCCATCTTCTTATTCTGGTCAGGAGGTCTGTAGCAGACTCCAACCACTATACTATTTATCCTTCCTTCCCTTATCCTCACCCAGATACTTTCCACTGGGCTGTCACCCTCCTCCTGCAGTATTTCATGACAAACAAACCCTGACAAACATACAGTGCCATTCCGCCTCCTCTTTGACCCTTTTGTTTTTTTCTTGAAAAACATGTATCCATTCACTACTACATTCCAGTCTGGGATATCATCCCACCAAGGCTCTGTAATGCCTACTAAATCGTATCTCTCTGTCTGCAGTAGAAGCTCAAACTCTTTCTTCTCATTACCCAAGCTTTGAGCATTGGTACATAGACCCCTGAAGCCCTGCACCTTTGGCTCCATTAGATCTGGCTCTCCCAGGTGAGCCTCTGTTGTTTGCTCTGCATTTAAATCCCTGTGTTGGTCATCTCCTTCCCCTTGTGGTGACAGTTCAAAGCCCTCTTGATGAATTTCTCCAGGTTTCTGCCAAACACATTCTTACCTGACCTTGACAGGTGAAGTCCATCGTGTGCTAGTAGGTTGTGGTCCAGAAAACCTAGCCTGTGGTCCCAGGATCCAAATCACTCCTGCCAGCATCACCAAGGCAGCCAGTGGTTCACCTCCATTATTGTCTGTACCCATCGTATTCCCCTTCCTATGACAGGAAGGATCGAAGAAAACACCACCTGTGCTCCCATTCCCTTCAGCTTCCTCCCAAGAGCTTCATAGTCAACCTTAATGTTTTTGATGTTGTTCATGGCCATGTTGTTGGTCCCCACATGGACCATCACAAATGGGTAATGTCCTGTAATGTATATTCTACCTTTTCTATTTAGCTGAAAGCATGACCACAAGGCCAAGCAGCACAGGTGCTTTGCAGATTGCCTGCAAAAGTCAAATCTGGGGTATGGACACCAAGAAAAAAAAAATATAATTTCAACTTTGGGCTTCAGGGGAGGGGGGACTATGATTGCTTATTTTAGGGTAGGACATTACCACTTCAGGACTCAAATCCTTGTGTTTTGGAGGATTCTGGAGTTCAGGGCCATTATGTTCAATTGGGAATGTATGCAAGGGTCTGGGACAGCTGTTTATAACGTTAATGGTGCCAAATTTGTGCATATCGCAGTCCTCCCTCAAATCTAAACACCCTCTAAGTTGCAAGAAAAATGAACAAAGATGTTTAATTTCACAGACCCCTCAGAGTAGGTGACTCTGTGTGCAGGCACAGTTCTCTCTACTGATTCCTAAAATTACAGTCAAGTGGCAGCCTAGCAGCAGATCTCTGGCTGGCCGCAGCATTTAAAAAAAACAACACACGACCAAAACCCTATCTGCATTCATTTCATTTTCCTATAGGGCTGCCAAGTCCCCCTGGGGGGTGGATTTCCCCCCGCTTTGGAGGCCCAATTTCCGCCACCATGGAATCGGGCCCCGGGGGAAACCCCACCCCGGCATGCACGTCAGCCGGAGGTGACGTGATGACGCCGGGCACGCTGGGGGCGGGGCCACAGCCATTTGAGGGGAAAACTCTATGTTTTCCCCTCAAATGGCTGTGGCCCCGCCCCCAGCATGCCTGGCATCATCACGTCACATCCGGCTGATGTGCATGCAGCGCGCGTGCGCAAAGCACGCACGCACTTAAGACGCCATCCGGGAGCCCCCCGCCGCAGAAGATAAACAACTTGGCAACCCTATTTTCCTACCATTGCAGCGACTGACAATAAAAAACTGAACACTCTGCATGTGCCATCCTTCCTTGTTGTGTTTTATTTCCTTTCACAAAGAGAAAGTGATTTTCTTTGCAGAGCCCCCTCCTCCCTTCCCATTGGTCTGACATTATTTTCTATTGGGGACTTTTCAGGAGAGCTGTAGTTGCTGTTTTTCAACCAAATAGGACCAACATTGTAGCAGAATGTGTACTTCCTGTCCACTAAAGAGTCCCCAAATTTCAAGCAAATTGGACCAACAGAACAAATTCTGTGAGTCCCTGATCAAGGTTCCCCCAGCCCTCTAGTTGCCCAGCCATAGTACTCTCAAAGAACAAAAAAGCCCCACCCCATAAAGCATAGAGGGGGGGAAAGGACAGTGGCTGGAAGTGCTCTGTGTTACCCCCTTGCAAGAATTTGATTGGAAGGGGAAAATATCATTGGCCCAGAAATTGGTAGAAGCAAAGGAGAGGAAAAAATACAAGCATAGGCTATAGCCAGCTAGCAGCAACCAAAGATGAAAAATAAGATGGATTGGTCAGGGAAAGAAAGCCTATTATATCTAAGAATCCAGGATTTGTGTTACCATCCCAGAATATCATGGTAATGACATAAAATGGTGATTTTTGGCTTGGGGAGATCATAATGAAAACCATTAGTCAGTTCCACAATATAGGGGCAGCAACTGAAAATGTTTGGGAATGGTAAAATATATCATATGGGAAGGCAGAGTGAGAGGAGAAAATACTGTGAAGATGCATTTGGTATAGCAGGTGTAGAGGTTGTTGGTGCTCATGGACCCTGGCCTAGTGTTTGAGAAGCAGGTTGGCACTGTGACCAAGGCTGCAGTCACATGAGCAGTTTGCTCTGATGTCATTGTAGTACCTTTGCAGATTTAGGGAGCACAATCACACAGCAAGATTTGCCTTCTGTGCCCCAGTCATTGCCACCCCATTCTGCCTGCTCTGGAAGTGGAGTAATCAGGCACCAAGGAAATTCTGGTGTTTGTGGATATCAGCTCTTTCATCCCGCATTTCCAGATGTCTGAACTCCCCTGGTGCAAGCTCAACCCAGTTGGGAAATCTGATCATTCTCTTCCATTTTTCCTCCTTGGTTATCGTTTTTTAGTCAGTTAGCAATGTGTGTATAACTGCATCTTTGTGCATACCAGCAAGCTTTCAGCTTTCCTCTGAGGCAAGAAGGGGAGGAGGGAAGGGCAGGTTGAGAAGCCTCCTTTGTCTTTTTTCATGATGGTTCATCTGCCTACAGCTTTGCAGCACATAGGGTGGAGAAGGGGTTAATTGAAAAGATGAGGTTTTTTCAGAGCGGGGGGCAGCCTCCTCCTGCTGTCAAAACAAAGTGGTGCTTCAAATAAGCAGTTATGTGCATATGTAAAAGACAAATTAAAAAGAAGCCACCGAACCACCCACTCCATGATTGCCCGATAGCAATAATCTGAACGATCCACCATGGGGGCAAGTATGCAGTAAGGCCGCTTCAGGATGCGCTGTCTGGTCACCCCTTCCTGCAATGATTTAAACCACCACAAATAGAGGCACCACCAGATCACACCAAGCCTCCACTGTGACTGCAGCACAAGAGTGCTTTCTATCAGTTCCATCTAGTTTTCGAACTCTCCTTCTATAGACTCAGTTGATCTGACAACTTCGATTCATGTTTTTATAACCTCATGATTGGATTAATGTAACATGCTCTACATTGGGCTGCTCTTAAAGATAACCTGGAAACTGCACCTGGCGCAGAATGTGGCAGCTCAATTACTGTCAGGGGTTACCTCA
This sequence comes from Gekko japonicus, assembly GCF_001447785.1. Taxonomy (NCBI): domain Eukaryota; kingdom Metazoa; phylum Chordata; class Lepidosauria; order Squamata; family Gekkonidae; genus Gekko; species Gekko japonicus. Next base: position 796,432 of record NW_015164671.1, read on the forward strand.
TGAGACATATGTCACTCATTTTGAAACAGCTACACTGGCTGCCCATTTGTTTCCAAGTTTAATTCAAGGTGCTGATTATGACTGTTAAAGTCTTTCTTGGCCTGAGACTCACACAACTGAAATACCATCTCATACATTCCTGTGCACCAGCTACAGTCTTCAGGCTTGTTTGTTTGCTAGTGCTTTTGATGGGGTAAAAACCCATCTTTGGGGGGGTATTTACTTTTTGTTTTATTGGGTTTTATCTATAATGTTTAGCCACATGGAGCCAAGTGGAAAAGTGGATATAAATATTCAATTAAAAAAACAGCAAAATGCTTTGGTACAGAGTTAATCCATCGGATAAGTAGTTCACAGGTCTAGAAATACTTTGAAGGTGTGATGCACTGCACTTTAAAAGCTCATAAGTGCTGTATAAACATGTAATGGACTGTGAAGAGTTAATGCCTCACAGAGCCAGAGAGCCTTGAGTAACAAGCTGCTCAAAGGAATTTGATTGGTTAGCGTCAGTTAAGCAGAAAGACTTGGTAACTGACTGCTGAGGAGAATTCAGTTTAGTACTGACTGAGAACAGGAGCAGTTTAGCTCTGATTGAGGAGAATTTAGCCCTGACTGAAGAGAGTTTAGGACTGACTGAAGAATGTTTAACACTGACTGAGAACTGGGAAGGTTGGCAAGGAGGAGTGGGAGGATTGGTGAAGGACCCCCCTTTTCGGGCCAGGAAAGGGGATATATATTCTAGTTAGAGATAAGAAATTCCCTGCCCAGTTGATGTCTCCCAAAGAGTGGAGTGATTCTTAGTGTGTTTAGAGAAGGAATTTAGGTACTTGGTAGTGTATTCCTGCCTTCTGAAACATGAAGAGTCAGTTAAACTCAAGAAAGTATACTGGAGTGTTTAGAAAACACTGAAACAAAAGCCTCTCATTTCAAAGATTCTAAGACTTTTGTAAAGTTTAAAATTCTTACCTGCAGGAAATATATTAAAAGAGTTTGCGATTATACCAGGTTACCTTAGAGTTATATTTGATTCACCTCAGATATTTTACCCCTGATTTCACCTGAACTTTCCCCCTCTACATTGAATAAAATATTTTGTTTATTTTTGAACTTTAAAAAACCTTTCATGTGCCATTTGCAGAAGTTTAAGTTAAAAAGGTGGTCTTGTCTCTTCCCTCAAGCTCCTGGGCTGAGCCAGCATCAAAATACCATAAAGTGACAGGGTGAGACAGCCTTAAACATTCAGAAAAGAAGAAAATAAGGGCTGCTCAGCCAAGAAAGAAGAAAAAAGGAGAGAAAATCCTACATGTGAAGGAGGGAAGGTGAGGTTTGAACCAGCACACTGAATTGAGCCCAAGAGCAATTGGCTGTTTTGAAAACTGAGCTGTTTTGAAACTGGTACAATATAAGCACAATATAAGCTCCATAAGAAACAGCATTATTCTGCACTGGTTGACGTTTCTGAGCAGCCCTCCATACAGCATGCTGTCATAGTCCAGGCTAGAGGTTAAAGAAGCTTGGGTCAGTGTAGCCAGGATGTTAGCAAACAATGCTGACTGTAACCAGGTCTGCATTTCCCAGAACTTCCTTTAGTTCACAGTGAACCAGCCTCATTTTGAAACATTCCTGGCTACTTCTGTCACCTGCCCAAACTACAGGATTACTCCTTTTGGAGATGTAGAGATCTATCCACTGCAAGTTGATCACCCATTCCCAAATCATCCTTACCCCCAATCCACAGCACCTCCATTTTATTAAATGGTTTTAGTTTCAAAATTCTCATCCAGACCCTCACAACCACTAGATTCTGTCATGTCATATGTAATGAAATAGCTGCCAGGCTGAGGCAGCAGGTTACTTTAAAATGGCTGCCAGTCTGGTAGTCCTCTGGAGGGGGGAGGTACTCCATAGGGAACAATGGAGCTGCCATACCTCCCTGCCTACATTTTCCAGCAGCTTTAGGGTAAAAGTGTGGGAAAGTAGGGACCCACCCCAGGGGTGGAGCCAGGCAGATAAAGGCTTTGGCCCCTCAGGGGAGTTTTTTAGTCTTGGCCTTTGGCTCAGCTTGGGCGGCAGCTTCAAGGGAGCGTACAGGTGGGACTCGTGCTACTCCACACTCCGTGGGCAATCCAGGCCACTATAAACCATGGTGGAGAGCCAAGGAGAGTAGCAGTACTGGTGACCAGTCCTGAGGAGGGCTGGAGTTTCTCTCCACAACAACAAGGAGGGGGAAAGCAAATCCCATCCTGAGGCCACCACCTCCAGAGGTAGAGAGGATGTGTGTAGGGACAGAGGAACTGCGTTTTACTCCTGTTTATTTTCTGTGCCCGGTTGTGTTAATTTTTGTGCCTAACTTGTATATAGTTCAAATAAACCTTTTTTGAGTTATAAGATCTGGAAGTGCCTTGACCACTTAGTCCTCCCCGCTCAGCACATTACCAGAGGCAAAGGGAGGCCAGGATACACAAATGGGTCCAAATCAGGGGGTTGCCAACTCTCCAGGGGGCACCCAAAGATTCAGGTACCCACTTTTCTGGGTTGGAGAATCAGCCAGAGGGGTCTCACTGTCCCTCTAGGAAGGCAGTGTGAATCCAGTGAGTGGTGGCAGTGAATGAAGAAGGAAAATAGCCCCACCAGGCAGGGTGGGCAGGCAAAAACAGGGGCTTGTGAGCCACAGAATGGCTGCTCAGTTCCGTTTCATCACATCATATATGTGTGTGTTTGTGGGAATACATATGAGGATATAATGGCTGAATCATTTCAGAAAGGATATATGGCTCCTTTACTAATGAATTAATATAAGTGTAGATACAAAGGGTTATAGTTAATGGTGTGTGAACTTCCTCATCATTCGCATTTTCTAATTTACCTTCTGAACTCCAATGCTGCACAAGCAGCAGGTTTTTCTCAAGAAGAAACCTGTTTTGCAGATAGAATTGATGTTGCAACTTGGAATGGGGGGAGTCAAAGTAAACTTGCAGTTCAGGAAATTACCAAACTATTACAAGCTGAATCTAACATCTCCTGAAGTTCAGGCCTGGCTTGTAATGGTCATCTTGATATCAGCATTTCTGGGTCTCCCTTCTGCCATTTCCCTTTTCCCAAAATCTAACCTTGCAATGTGTTACAGGGAAGAATGATGGGGGGGGGGGGGGGCTCAGCAGTGACAGTGGCCTCCTTTTCCAGCCAAGCCTATATGCTCCTTCAGAGCATCCACTGTTGCTAGAGAGCATGGGAAATGAAACTTTCAGTGTCCTCTACAGTATAAATACTTTTTCCATAATTAAATTGTCTTTTATATCTAAGGCAAAGTTGAATCTCTATCTCTACATGCCCTCCAAGTCCCCCCCCCCCATTGCTTTGAAGTTTGGTAAACATTTAGATTGAGCAGAGACAGTCTGTCTGGAAATGTATCCATTCATGAACTGGCATGAACCTCCATAAACAGCTTGAAAATTTATGGAAAGTTCATGTTGGTTTACTTTGTGAATCACAAACCAGTCAAAATTTGTAACCAGCTTCAGTTTGTGATCTGGTTTGTGCCCATCCCTACTTGGTATTCCTGTAATCATAGAATCACAGAGTTGGAAGGGGTCATACAGGCCATCTAGTCCAACCCCCTGCTATATGCAGGATCAGCCTAGAGTATTTCTGACAAGTGTTTGTCCAGATGCTGTTTAAAGACTGCCAGTGAGGGGGAGCTCACCACCTCCCTAGGCAGCTGATTCCACTGTTGCACAACTCTTACTGTAAAAAAGTTTTTCCTAATATCCAGCCAGTACCTTCCCACCCTTAATTTAAACCCATTGTTTCGAGTCCTATCATCTGATGCCAACAGGAACAGCTCCCTGCCCTCCTCTTAAGTGACAGGCCTTCAAATACTTAAAGAGAGCAATCATGTCCCCCTCACCTCCTCTTCTCCAGACTAAACATTCCCAAGTCTCTCAGCCTTTCCTCCCTAGACCCCCGATCATCCTTGCTGTTGTCCTCTATACACACTCCATTCTGTCCACATCCTTTTTGAAGTAAGGCCTCCAGAACTGCACACAATACTCCAGGTGCAGTCTGACCAGTGCAATGTACAGTGGGGATATAACATCTTGTGATTTGCATGTTATGCCTTTGAAGGTGTAAGTCTGTACCCCAGCAAGCAGTGATCTGTTCTTTGATTAGGGCACCAATCCCTCCACTTTCAAATCACCTTCTTCTTGCCTAGAGCAGCATACCAATAGTGTGAAATGCACTATTGTTGTTACCTGAGACAGTCCCATGGTTGCCATGGAGGGCAAGAAATCCTGAGATGCTTCTGACAAAATAGTCTAAGCAAAGATGTTGAAGTCCCCCCAAAATGACCATTCTAGGATCTCTACGTCTCCAAAATTATCTCATCACCCACCCACCCCAAGACCACTTCTGTCTGGTCAGGCAGGGAGACAGTTCGGTACCAGAGTGGGCAGTACACCAAGAAGGGAAAACTTTTCTAATCAATTTGTCATTGTTTTTTTTAATTAATTGAATCCATCAAATTGCATCTGAATTCATTAGGAGCTTGACAAACTTCAACATAAGTACTCTTTTAGGGTTCCACAGGAGAACAGGATTTCTTAAAATGTGAAATAGTTTTATACATTACCTTCCTGCTTTGAACTGAGGACCATTTCCACACAGGTTATCTGCTCCAGATTCAATGATGTGGGGAAACAGATTTTTTCCTGCTTCCCCACAGCATTGTGGTGCATTTGTGTACCTCCAAGGGGTTCACTACTTTTCTCTGATCTTTCTCAAGCCTGCTTTGCTCTGAAGTTTGGGGAAAGATTGCAGTAAAGCTTGGATGGCTTCATGCCCCATTATTTAATTTGTATCTTAATGATTTAACTCCTTATATCTTCAGAGATGAATTCCATTCACCTCACCTGGCTCATTCCAAAATACCATGTCTCCTATAAGCATTCTGCTTTCCTGTCAAGATCTGTTGATCAGCCTTTGCAAGCTTATAGGTTCCTTTCTGGAGTACTGCTGCAATGAGGGGTTAGATATTAACGTTACCAAGTCAAAGGTTCTTCTCTTCAGCCAAAAAAAATGAAGGATAAAGAAATACAAATGGGCAGTAGCAAATCAACCTATGGAGCAGGTAGACCAATTCAAATATTTAGGAATTATTTTTCAAGCAAATCTTTCTTGGAAGGTGCAACTGAAATCTGTAGTAAGAGCTGCTTTGAACACTGGAAAGCCCATCTCAAGATTCTACTGTTCCTTTGGGGACCAATATGTTCCTGCAGAGGTTAAGGTACTGATCACTAGAGTCATTGGGCAGATGCTATATGCTGCCAGGGTTTGGATCAGAGCAGCAACAGACAAAATTGATAAACCACTATCACGATTTCTACACAATATCTTAGGAGTTCCTCATTGTGTGTCTGGAATAGCTCTGGGAGCCAAAGCTGGGGAGATGTCCTTTGAAGCAAAGACCTGGGGAAGAGTATTTAATATGAAATTTAGAATATTAAAATCAAATTCAGAATCAAGTTTCCTTGGACTAGTTAAGCTGGACCACCACATAAGCAACTGGGATAGACTACTGGATCACAAATTGTCATGCCAGGGTATTACCCAGGATGTGATGGAAACAATGAGTGGTCAAGACATTTTAGGGACTTTGATTATGAGAGCACGCTGATCAGAGCCCTCAGAGCATGTTCATCCTTCTCAGTTGGCATTCTCCCTCCAACAAAAAGGCCAAATTATCTATCCAAGCTAACTATTCTGAAGTATAGAAGGGCTTTGATGCTAGCGCAATTGAATGCCCTACCTTCAGCAGTGAGGCTAGGAAGATTCAGTGGAATTCCATATTCAGATAGACTCTGCAATTGTGGCAGCAAGAAAATTGACTCTGTAGTATGATATCAAGTTTGATCCTGCTGGGTCTGTAGGTAATCAGATCTGTAACTGTGTTTTTGAATTTGGAAATGCCTATACATGGATTGGCATGTGACTTCTTCTTGGCCACTTCTTAAGCGGTACTTTTACACTATAACTCTGGATCTGGTTGCATGACTAATTAAAAACAACAGTTGGCAAGTTGGCAGAGTTTAAAATATTTTGCAAAAAGCATTGCACTGTAGGGGTTAGCTCCCAAAGAGATTTCGGCAAGCAGAAGGTATCTTCCATCATGGAACAGCTGTTTTACAGCTTGTGCTAGAGCACTGCATGAGAAAAATAAGACTAATCCAAAGTACTTCTACATGAATACACTCTTGCTGAACTGGAAATACAAGAACTTCTATAGAAGTTACTTACAATTCCATTGCACAGTCTTGTGCAACCTGTTGCACTGGCATTTGTGGATAAGCTCTAACTACTATTATCTTTCCACTAACAGTTCTTTGGACCCAATCCCATGTTTGCAAATAATGTTATCCAAAAGTGGGCTAAATCCCTTTGAAGTCAATGGATATGTCTTGGTGGAAGAGTTCTCTTGAACTCAATAGTATTCAAGCCATATGTGCACACAATTCCCTCATCGAAGGATTCTGAAGGGGAAATGAACTATTCTGGGATGTGTAAGGGAAAGACACTCCGTTTTTCAGATCACATGTGATTATTATTTCAGCAGCACCGATATCTGTGGGAAGGCCAAGCAATTTTAAACACAGAGTGATAATATCCTTGCAACTGAATTGTTTGGATATAAAAAACCCAAATTAAGAAATCCTTCTGCCCTAAAACAAACAAACAAAATCGTTTTTTGCCCTGTGTTGATAATACTGACATGTCTCATAACGTATAATAGAGGAAATAATCACAACAACCCCAAAAAAAACCCATAGGTGAAATCCAGCAAATGGATTTTAATTGGAACCAACATAAGAAAGAACTAACTTCTTACTAGATGCTGGGTGCGATCATACTTACCAAAAGCGGCAGCAACGGTGTGATTCCCCTGCAGAGTAACAAGGCGCGATCAGACAGACACATCTGTCTAGTGTCCTGGAGTCATCATCGGAGCATCGTTTTGCGCCACAGGAGCGTTGAAAAAAGCCACCAACTAAAACCTACTAGTATCCAGAACTGAGGGGCAGGCGGGCAGAAGTCTGATCGCGCAAACGCGCTTCATTTCGCCCCCAGGGCAAACAGCCTCGTTTCCCACCCGTAGTTTCTCCCTCGTGTGATCGGAGCCACTGTCTAGTTTATTTGAAATGAATACTTGGATTTATCCAGCAGGGGCCTTTGAATCTTGTTGACTCTAGCATTGTGAAGAGTAGTGGAATTTCTGTTTCCAAAATTCACTCTGATGCAGCCATTGATTTCTCATTATTGTTTTCTCTTTCAGAAGAGGAATTTCTCTTTAATTTCTCTTTGCAGGGTTCTGCTATTCCACACAGTAGTGCTTTATGCACCCTTTTGGAAGTTCAGCCCTTTGGGGGGGGGGGGGTTTCCAATGTTACACACCACTGGATGGTGCTCCAGAGAGATAGAAAGGTTTTAGAAGATATTGTCTGCTTCTGAGAGGCTGCAGAGTGAAATTCTGAAATTTTGCTTCACTGTCCTTCTTGCCCCTCCAATTTTATCTTTTAATCAATACAGAATTGATTTGAAACAGACTTCAAATTACCAAAAAGAAAGAAAAAAATGAATTGTTGATGTTCAGGGAGAAACTTTCTCTTTCTCTTGCAACACTAGCTGAATCTCACCTCTCAACGATAAAATCTACAACAGTGCCCCTGACAGAAAGCAGACTATACTTTTAATGTGAGAATGAGAATACAAAAACATAATCTAAAAAGCCGGGTATTTGCATAATACTAAATGCTTAAAAGTTGCACTCTGCCATAATGATTTGCATAGTTCATCACACTTCGATCAAATAATTAGAACATAAAGCTTCCACTTAATGTATTGTATCTGCACTTTATAATGTGGCACAAATATGACATTGCTAATGGAAAGTGTTAGAAACAATGAAAATGCAATCAAATATTAATAAGATTTTTATACAGTAGCATTATACATTGGCATTTCTGCTCAATGAGCTCTTGATAGAATTTGTTTTTATCAATCTGCCTTCCTGGGACACATGTAAGAAGAAACTTCTGCATTTCCCCACACTGGAAAAGATTATTTTTCTTGCCTGAATATGAACGTTTTTATCCTCGGCCTGATATGAAAAGTATATAGCCACACTTATCTCTGATTAAATCAGACTGCAAATACTCAGTTTTATAATTGCTTTCTTTTTTTCAAAAGTGTAGATGTACTGGGCAGGAAAACAGAAGAAAGACAGGCTTGGAGCAGACTTTTAACATACAGGGGAGACCTTGAAAGATATGCAAGAAAATTATGTTTTCTTTAAAATCACACACACTTCTCATAACCCAAAAGCCCATGGGAACCAAAAATGGCACATACATGCTACTCAGATATTTCTGGCAAATGCTAGCATGCGCCTACACCCAATAAGCACCATTCACAGCCTAGATAGTCTGATGGGATCCTCCAGCCTGGATCCTCCATCAAGCAGCAGCTGCACTCCAAGATCCTTTTCTCTGGCACTGCTATGGAGCCATGGGGCGATTTCTCACTAGAGCTGCCTCGCAGCGCAGCCGCCGTTTGCCCTGACACAAACATGTCAATTTCACACCCGAGGCTGCGGGGCTGCATTTTGACTCGCGGCTTTGCCCTATTCCCTCCGCAGTTTTGTGATCCTGGTTTTTGAGGATCATGAAACTGCGGAGGGAATCGGGCGAAGCTGTGGGTCAAATGCAGCTCCGCAGCCTCGGGTGTGAAATTGACATGTTTGTGTTGGAGCAAACGGCAGCTGCACCGCGAGGCAGCTCTAGTGAGAAATCGCCCATGGTGTATCCCAAGCTTCCAGCATATAGTTCCCACCTGGGCACTCTTGCCTGGCAGCTTCATGGAGCCACTGGGCAAGAGGAGAGTTTGCCAGGAAGTCAACCACATCAACATCCAGACACATTCAGGAGAGCTGAAAGTTCCCACTTATCTAGGGATGTATGGATATTCCTTTGAAAAGTTTCTTTACAATTTTGTATGCTTTTGTATTTTTTACATTTCACTCAGATGTTGTTGCTGTTGCTGGCGTCCCCCAATTTGTTCATACCTTTTAAGGTATTTTAAGTTATATACCACTTTGACACCAGTTAAATGACACTTAAAACAAAAGTCATTTAATAATTCTAATGGTTGTTCTTGCTGTGGCAAATAAAAATACTCAGAAACTGGAGCTTTCTAATCAGTACATGTATCCACAACATCCAGTAGCATCACTAGTCTTGACTGCTGCCCCCATGGCTCCAAGTTCAGATTGATTGTTCACAGGTCTCTTGGCAAGCCAGAAGCTTCCTGGCTCAAGGAAAGAGGAAGCAGGATCCTCTGGAACCAACTCCACAGAAGCAGTAGACAAAGACAGAGGATAGAAGGGAAACAAAAAAACCCGGAAAAATAGGCTTGTGTCTTGCCCCTTCACCACCCTCTGCATGCTCCAACACACATTCATAGGTCTTCATTTTATATTTCAGTGAGGTACAGTAATAACCAGAGTGCATTTGCACCGCTGCCAGTATAACAGTATATCAGTTGATGAAAGTTTTACTCCCAGGGCAAAGTCCAAGGCATTTAAACCATAAATAAACCTTCGTGTCATAGAGGTGAGCCTACAGATAGTAATTAGCAGCAGAGGAAGACTATTAACTTTGCAATGAATGCATGTGAGTTTGGAGGGTTTTGTTAAAAAAAAAACCTCCATAGGAACTTGAGGGAAAATGTGTTTAGCAAGAAATCAGACCTTTATAAGCCTTAGAAGAGATTAATTAAGGTCACCAGAGAAAGAGGAGCGGCAAGTAAAATAAGACAACAAGGCAGAATTTAAAAACAATTGGAGGCTCATAAATAAAAGAATTATCAGTCTCCCCCTGGCTTCCACTAGCAACAAGTCATTTTAAGAGCCATCATGGAAGGGGTTCCTTTTGGAAGCCAGTGAGGCAGTCATGTAATTGAAGACCTGCCTGGCCTTTCTGTCAAAAAAAAAAAGTAAGGGCTTTAATGTGCTGCTTAGAATGCTATGGGATCCATGTCCATAGGAGTTGTAGCCTGTCACATTGAGATGACATTGCACATCACTCAGAACAGTCATGACAGAGCAGCTCCTGTATAATGTCAATGTGTGATGCAGCTTGTCTGTAGACTTGATTGACTCTTGCATTAGGCCTGGGTCTGTCAGCATAGTCAGCAGAAAGTCACATGCATGCTCACAGTAGCATCGGCAGTGACGGTCATTCTCTTGAGAAGAAAAAATGAAACAGGAAATAACAGGACATACACAATTAATGATATCTATTGTTATACATCCTGAACTGGGTTTTTTTATTGCATTTTCAAACATATGGACAGCTGAATGAAGGTAAATGAGGCAAGCTTATACAGTTACAAGAAGCACTATGCATTAAATATCATATAGTTTCCTTTTTATAGTTTGTTTCCTTGGAGTCCCACAAAGCCAATGTTTATGCACAGTGAGAGTGGACCACCAGAGATCTAATACCATAGATACAGTTGTCATAGTACATTACATTACTTCAAACACATTTTTGAGCCTATACCTACAGTTGCCATTAAAGACCTTTTCTGGCTATAGTTATACTTACTGGGAGCTAACCAACTGCATGTAACAGAAGTGTGCAATAATCTTTCCAGTTCTCACAATTGCAGGAAGGGCTGGGTATAAATTGAAGTAATAAATAAATAAACATGTTGTTTGAATAAGGGCAACATGAATATTTACCATGCATGTACAGATTCAGTACATGAAAACTGACCACTGGATGTCAGGTTTTGCATTCACACATAGTGAGAATGTACACTCATGGCAAATGCATGCATCTGTTCACTCAGTATGGTGAATGAGTACATCAGGAGGATCAGGAGGAGTACAGATTCCTGTTATGCTGTGTAGTTTCTTGGCTCCCAGTATGCATGATTCTAACATCCATAAAAGATATCATGAAATCAAGAATAACGCATGCACATGTGAACCAGCCTTTTGTTCATACATTTTGGTTATCAGCCTATGATGGCCAAAATAGGACATTTCTTATTTTTCATATCTCTTCGGTGGTAGTATATCTAGGCTGTTCGTAACTGAATTAGGTGTGTTCAGTTCTTTTGAACTGTGCACCCACTCTTGCAAGACATGTATCCAATAAAAGATTATTCTGCTTCATTGAAAAGGTCTGTCTCCAGAAGTTCTTTATTGGTAAGAACAAATTGCATTTCTATCACATACATGTATACATACATAAGCACTTTATACATAAGCACTTTATACATACAAGGCTTTCCCTGTTTCCCTATCTTCCTTCCATCATCTTCACTATTTACAAATAAAATATAATTAAAGAGATGTTTCATTCCTGAGGGGGGAAGTGTCACTTGCCTGTCTATTGTAGCCATCCACCATTTGTTTGTTCATGGGAGTGATCAGACCCAGATTGCAAATATTCTCCTTTGTCACAGCAGTCCACAAGAACCTAAAAGAAGGGGGGGGGGGACTAAAAAGACAATCTCCTTGCTTCTCTTGATCCAGCTGGGTGGAGGGGGTGAAGCTGCATGGACAGTCTATTATGCAAGCAAAAAACAAGAGACAATTGGTGCAGTGGGAAGAATAATTTTAATTCACTCTGAGATCTCTATGAGGTTTGCATATGCTTCATCAGGAGGCTCTGAAATAAATGGAAATATAAAGACCTTAAAAGCATCAATTAAGATGGATGTTTTTAAAAGACTGGGGGGGGGGACTGAGATATAAAGAAAATCATTTTGGGACTATTTCAAAAGATAAACATCTAAGCGTCTGCCAACATGAGAAGAAGAAGAAGAAGAAGAAGAAGAAGCAGAAGAAGAAGAAGAAGAAGAAGAAGAGGAGATTGGATTTATACCCCGCCCTTCACTTGGAGTCTCAGAGTGGCTTACAAACTCCTTTCCCTTCCCCTCCCCACGACAGACACCCTGTGAGGTGGGTGGGGCTGAGAGAACTCTGACACAAACTGCTCTTTTTCAAGGACAGCTGTGCCAGAGCTTGTGACTGACCCAAGGTCACATCAGCAGGTGCAAGTGGAGGAGTGGGGAATCAAACCCGGTTCTCCCAGATTAGAGTCCGCGCACTTAGCCACTACACCAAACTGGCTCTCACTACACTACACCAAACTGGAATGCCACTATCTGATGAAAGCTACCAGCTGTACAGTGACAACAGCAGCACATGCCATCTAATATAATTGATCTGAAATGATGTCAGATTTGATCTGCAATCCTGCTGAATGCCACCATATTCAGTTGCAAAACTGGGCAAAAAGCTGGTCCCTTGGAATTATGAGCAAATCTCTGACCTGACCCTATGAAGTACTTGACCAGAGAGCAAAATGGCATTGCAAAAAAGGAAATTTCACTTTTGAGAAGCACTTTTGCAAACATCAAATCATCTCTGTTTTTTTCATTACTTCATAGTGCCTTGAATTCAGTGGACCATTTCCATGGGCAGTAGGATTTCCACTGATATAGCACAGCTCTTACCTCCCCCTCCCACTACAACCCACATTTCCATCAAATTGCTGCTCCTAGGTGACAGGGGGGCTTTGGAATAACATTCAGGGTCAATTGCGGCTACAACACAAGGTGGAGGAAAGATAACCACACCCTGTGGGCAGAAGTGGCAATTGTTTGTAATGCTGCACATTCCACTTTAATCATCAGTCTGCTGCTTTAGGGATGCTCTAATGTTCTCTCTCAATTTGTTTATGCTATCTAGAAAAGGAAACAAAGAATGTGATTAGATACACTATCTGTGATACTGAAAGGTAAGAAAAAATTATAGTCTAGAAATTGTAAGATCCCTATTCAAGTAAACCAGATCAGGAAAAAAAATAATAAAAGAATTTGGGACAGGTTTATGTGAAAGGGGAGGAAAATATTTTATAGTGGACATTGCTCTTCCTAATCCTCTTAACTATGGACAAAAGTACCTTATAAACATGCAGCTCAGTAGAGACTCACTGATGACACATATTTTCTGGAGCAAACCATTCATTTATCATAAGCAAACTCAAAGCTAGTGAAAGATCACTTTTCAGGTTCACTTATCCAAAGCCAGTTTACAAGTACTGGTTTAGAAGACCAGTGAAGTGATACCAGTATAAGCAGTTTTGATAAATGGTTTCTTGATAAATTCAGGACAGATATCCATTTTTGTGCTCCAGGACCTCTCTGGATCAGCTGACATAGTTCATCATGTGAGCTATGCTGTCCTGCCTAACGGAAATGGCTGGCAGCTGGAAGGGGGGAGGGGAGAGACATATTTCATATTTTGTTTCTTTTTCTTTACATAGGAGTTCAGGTTCAAGTTTGAAATGCCGATGAAGAAGCTCCTTGTTGTGGCAACATTCCTACCACCATTCAGTGTGCAGAGCACCTAAATCAAATCATTGCACAAAATTAACCTGTTCAGTTCCTTTTTCCCTTCTTCCCTTTGTGTTCTGTGGTCTACATTCCTTTCACTTCTATGTCCCTTTCCATGCCCAACACAGATACCCTCTTTTGTTCCTAGGCCAGGGGTCCCTAATGTGGTGCTTATGGGTACCTCAGCACCCACTGGCACTTTTTCTGATACCTACCAAATATTTTTAGAAAGTGGGTGGGGCCAGGTGGAGCTTTTGCCCAGTAAGTCTTCTGACTGGTTGTGCAAATTCTTTAAAAGGTTGCTTGGGCAGCAGCACACAAGATCTTCACTTTGTAACTGAAGTTAAGCTGAACCAGCCATTCTGTGGCTGTACTCATGACACTATTGCTGTTTCCACATTAAGGGTTTCCTTTCAGTTACCTGCGCGTTCTATTGGTTCAGATCTGATGCACGAGTTCTGCACAGCAGTGTACTCTCCACTGTTTGTTGTCCATTTGTGTTGGTTCTTAATTTCCACATTTTCTACCTTTTCTGCCTTTCCCCATGTTTCAGCTCCCCCCCTTGTTTTTTGCCCTCCCCCCTTTTTAAAAAAACTTACATGTGTGGGTGTGTTGTGATGCACCACAAAGGGAAATACCCATTTGTGCATGTGTTGCCCTTTGTGTTTCTGCCTCCCTTTTAAAAAAAATAAATGCGTGGGTGTGTTGTAATGCACCACTAAGGGGAATATCCATTTGCACATGTGTTGCCCCTTGTGTTAAAACATATTTTTAACATAATGTTTATTGATTGAAACATTGACAGTCAATCTGTGTGTTCTTTTGTGCAATGAACAATAATATCTGGTTGTAAAGGGAAAGTCTCTCTTGACATCTCATGAACATTGTTAATGTATGCAGAACAAGTAGCACATTTTCAACTAGCACATATTTTTTGTTATGTGGAGTTCTCATCACTACTACATGTTATGTAAGCGATGAATCCAACCATCTGTGGCTCGTGCTGGGTCAGTTCTGATTAGGAAGTCTTGTGTATTTTTGCTAAAGTGGAATGTGAATGTTTCCCAACATCTTTCTCCTTCCACAATCACAGCGGCAAGCTAATCATGGCGACAGGCTCCTGCGGTGGCGATAGATCCTACCAGCACAGAATCCTCCCCTGGGTGACTCAAATCTAACCTGCCCACCTCTCAAGCATGCCCTGATTGGCTCTACTGTGGCTAGACGCTCTAATTGGCCAGAGATGTAGGGAAGGGCGGGGGATGCTTTTTGGAAGTGAGGCAGCCAAACAAAACAGGAGAGAGGTGGGAAAGGGTGGGAAGGGGTGGGACTAGCCAAGCGTGAATCCTGAGTTCCCCATTGGAATGCCCCAACTCCAGCACTGAAGCAAAAAAAAAAAAGATCCTGAAAATCCCAGAAAAAGAAAATGTGCGGGGGGGGGGGGGAAGCGCACGTGATTCAGGTCAACTGGTGAACCCACATAAACATCTGGGGAAACGAGGGACAAATTTGAATAATTTTGGGTGTCCACACTGGGGCAGGAGATTGTGCGGAATCACCCTATGTTAAAATTCAAAATATTCCCACAGGCTCAAAAAGACTGGGAAGCCCTGACTTCCGGTGATGGCAGCGCCCTAGAGCAGACTCACCTCCCAGACCTCCTGGGGGTGAAGCTGCGCTCCAGCCAAAGGAGGGGGTGCGCAGGCTCATCACCCCCCCATGGACCTGGCAAAGGGACCCTGGCCATGGAACTTCTGAGAGGTCGCCTCTTCGATGGTGGAATGCCGGAGAATTGAGGCACCTCTCCATTCCAACGGTTCTCTGTGCTGAGAGACTGAATGGTCTTAAGCAACGCTGACCGGGGCAAGTGCAGGAGATTGAGCGTTTGAAAAGAGAATGTACACGAGGTCTGAGGACCGATTATGATTGTGAGTCGTTTTGCCATTGTTGTTGTTATTGTTCAGTCACATAGTCGAGTCCGACTCTTCGCGACCCCATGGACCAGATCATGCCAGGCCTTCCTGTCTTCCACCGTCCTTTGAATTTTGGTCAATTTCATTTTTGTTGCATCTATGGCACTGTCTAACCATCTCATCCTTTGCCGTCCCCGTCTTCTTTGACCTTCAATCTTTCCCAGCATCAGGGTCTTCTCCAGTGAGTGCTCCCTTCTCATTTGGTGGCCAAAGTATTTGAGCTTCAGTTTCATTATCTGGCCTTCCAGGGGACAGTCAGGGTTGATTTCTTTTAGGATTGACTGATTTGATCTTCTTGCAGTCCAAGGGACTCTCAAGAATCTTCTCCAGCATCATAGTTCAAAAGAATCTATTCTTCAGTGCTCGGCCTTCCTTATAGTCCAACTCTCACAGCCATACATTACTGGGAATGAGTCCTTTAAGTGGTGTTTAAAGAAAAAAGATAGCTCCCTACCCTAACCTATGCAGCAGAGTTAAAGGCGAGTGGGGGAGGGACGCCTCCCATGCGCATGAACTTTTGAGCGAATGAGGGGGGGAGCGAAAGAAAAAATTGCTAAAACGGTTAAGAAGTACTTACCAAGGTGTGTTTAAGCGTTTAAGCGCAAATTCAGAGACTTTTAAAAAGTTTGCGAAAGTAAACAAACTGAGAAACATGATGGAGAAGAGGATGGAAAAGGAGAAGATGTTGAAATCGAAAGTGATGGAGAGCCCGAAACCGGAAGGAACCAACGAGCTGGCAAAGATTTTGGCAGAATCCATGCGCCCTCTACTGGACCAGCTGAATAGCTTCAAGGAACAGATGTCTAATGTGACTCAATGTATCACCACTCAGCAAACCCAGATAAATGAGACACTGAAAATGATGAATCAAACAGCTGAGAAGGTGAAAGAAGTGTATGCCACTGCCCAAAAGGTGAAGAAAAAAGTAAAACAACTGGAAAGGAAGCAAGTCTCCACAGAAGATCAACTGTTAGAACTACAAATGGAAAAGGCTAATATGATCCTGCGCTTCCAGGGCGTGCCAGAGACTAAGGGAGAGAATCTAAAGGAAATGATGAGTGGTATTGGCCCCAGTGACAGAGATGAAGGCGGAACTGTTGATAAGCGATATGAATGTGGTCTATAGGTCATATTCACGATATATAAAGAAAAACAATCTGCCTGGGGAAATTGTTGTAAGATTCTCAAAGAGGCATGTGAGGGATGCAATCCTGAAAGCAGTATCTGGAGTAGCCCTGAAAGTTGGGGAAAATGTCATCAGAGTTCTAAAAGACATTCCATTTGAAATAAAACAAAGGAGAAAGAAATATAAGGACCTTATACTTTTTCTTCAGACAAATTCAATTGGATATAGATGGCTAACTCCAGAATGCGTCACCTTCAAAATTAAGGATAAAAAAGAAAAGATTGACTCTGTTCTGAAAGTGCGGGAATTTTTAAGAGTCTAGTTGGGAGGGCCAGAGGAGGAAGAAAAAGATGGGGAGGACAGTAAGTCCAATGGCGAGCTGGACTTGGATTCTTCCCAAAAGGACTCTCTTTCAGAGAAAGGGGCAGCGGCTCCTAAAAGTCCTTATAAGCTGCGGAAGAGACGGTGCCTTGGAAAAACATTGAAATGAGATGATTTGGGGTATTTCTTAATGACAGTAAATATGAAGAATTGAAAAGTTAATGATAAACTTGACTCAGATTGTAAAGGGAATAGCGGGATTAAGACTTGCTGTTTGTTTAAGCTGATTAGAAGATCTCCTCTCTTGGGTTTTTAGTTAGTAGTGGGTATCTTTCTTTTATTCCGAAAATGTAGTTCCCTTTCCTATTTTCTGTTATAGTTTGTAGTGTTATAAAAAATGCAATAAAAAATCCCCTCCGGGGGCATTAAAAAAAAAGAAAGGGAAGCCCTGCCACAGGCTTTGTCTGAGTCCTGTACCATTGTTGGCCTCCCTTTTCCTCAATTCTGTAGACTCCTTCAGACATCTGTCTATGTCCATTGGATAGCACTGTAGAATTACAACTGATGTCCAGATGACAGATATCTAGTCCCCTGGATGAAATGGCTACCCTGGTAGGGTTGCCAGCTTCCCACTGGGGGTGAGGGTTTACCTGATTTGAGTTCCCTACCCCCACTTTTTCAGAATCGGCCAGCAGGGAACAAAACGACGTTGCAGCCGGAGGCCTCCAAAGAGCAACCATGCCAAAGAGCCATTTCCCCTACCAGCACTGCCTCCAGCCAGCACACAGGTCTCTCTGGCTGTGATCATATGCACAATTAGACTCGACATAGGTTCAAATGCCAGGCAGATTTAAAGGGCGTGATCAGACAACAACATCTGGCAAGCACCCCACAGCCATCGGCAACCCGTTCTGCTCTGCCACAGAAGCGGAGTTAAAAGGCACAGGGGAAAATCCGGTAGTAAATGGATTGCGACAGGCCACGGACTGACTTTTCCCTGTCTGATTGCTCCAGCATGCTCTCATGCCGTTGGGATGGTCTGATCATCGATTCCTCATTTAAGTGCACGGGAAACAAATGGCACAAAACAACCCCGACACCCTCAGTTGCGCCTGATCACACACTGATGGGCTGTGCCTGCAGCTTCAAAGGTCAGTGTGATTGTGCAACTGCCTTGCTTCCTCCCCCGTTTTTACTGGTGCATGTGACTGGCTCTGACTGGCTGCAATGCACTATTTGTCTGGCTCCAAGGAGTCTGCTCCACTGCCGGGCTCACCTCACAAAGCTTCATCTTCTTATGGGGCGCTCTGCCCCCAGCTACTCCTGGGTGATCTTCTTGCTGGCCAGACGCCCACATCCATCTCCCAAGCCAACCTGAGCTGCTCTCTGGGTATGTTGGAGGTGGCAGGGCGAGGTCTCTCCCCCTCCTCCACATCGCATTTGAGCCAGTAGTGCCTTTAAGAACAACAAAGTTTCATTTCTCTCCAGTGTGTGTGTGTTGGAGAGGGGAGGGGAGGCTGTGTGTGCCCTCTCTCCATTCTCCGCATCGCATTTGGGCCAGTAGAGCCTTTAAGACCAACAAAGTTTCATTTCTATTTGGCGAGTGTGTGTGTGTTGGAGACGGTGGGGGGGGGGAGGTTGTGTGTGACCTCTCTCCCCCTCCTTGTCATCACGTTTGAGCCAGTACCAGTATCACCTTTAAGATCAACAAAATTTTATTTCTCTTCTGTGAGTGAGTGAGTGAGTGAGTGAGTGAGTGAGTGTGTGTGTGTGTGTGCTGGAGATGGGGGCAGGCTGTGAGCATGCATGGTAAATTGTTTCAGCAGATTTGGTTGTGTTCTTGAGAATCTTTTTCTCAAGATTCCACTGTCTCAGGGAACTCAGCAGTGTGACTTCTCTGTCCATATAGTGAGAACCTCGGAATTAATAGGAGGGTTCATTCGGTAGGTTGATGCCTAATTAGCATTCTTTGATTTCTTTGCTATTAAGTGTCCATCTCCATATTTCTGAATACTGTTAATAAAACATACAGGGCTTGTTTAACACTCAGGTGAGGTGGTTTAAGGACCAAATCAGCAGGGGAGAGGAGAAGGTGACAGGCATGGCTTGAGTCTTTTTTCACCTCCCAGCCCACCCTCCTCCAGTGGCCAGCAAAGATATTCCACAACCATTTGGAGTCGGGGGGGGGGGGGGGGCAGCGAAAAACAGTAAATCAGTTTTACTAACTATTTAGAAACCAAAGAAAAAAACTGCCTGTGTTGCTGGAATTTTATTTCAGTTTTCTCAGCACCAGTTAGTTCCTAATGCCTCCAAACACAAACCTCTGTACAGTTTTCAGTACACCTTGTTTGGTTAGCGAAAGAAACTACTGTAGTGAAGAATACAAGGAAAGCTCCTGCTCTGCATGATGTACTTCTTCCCCTTCATATTATGTACCCATCCTTTGGATCCTAACCTAGAGTGCTGGACTAGGATCTGGGAGACCATGGTTTGAATCCCCACTCTGTAAGGAAGTTTGCTGGGTAACATTGGACCAATCACATGCTCTCAACCTACTGTAGAAGCAGCTTTGGATTCTCATGAAAGGTAGGGTATAAAGGAGGATTGCCAACCTCCAGGTGGTGGCTGGAGATCTCCTGCTATTACAACTACTATTACAACAAAGGCTTGAGGAGCAGAAATCAGTGTAAAGTGAGAAATTTAAATTTGGAAGGAAGAGGAAGTGACATCACAGGAAGGGAAGAAGTTTTGGTACAGTTTGCTGGGAGTGACATCATCAGAAGGGGTGGAGCTTGAGAATTTACATCACAGGATATGACATCACAAAAGTCTCCTGGCTTCACCCCCAAAGTCCTCAGATATTTCCTGAGTTGGACCTGGCAACCCTATACCCTGGAGGGTAGACTGTATAGCATTATACCCTGCTGAGGTCCATCCTCTCATGAAACCCCACCATCCCCAGGCTCTCCCCCAAATCTCCAGGAATTTCCCAACCCAGAATCAGTAGCCTTATCACCGGACCTGTGTAGAAGGTAGTGAGACTGTGTATGTAGTTCAGCCCCCAACATCCAGCAATTCAGCCAGATATCTGCAGCAAATCCCTACAAATGTACCATGACTGTACACTCCTCCATACACATCCCAGATTTCCATTCACATGGACAAGCCTCACACAATCTCTTCTGTGCACACAGGGGCTCTCAACAGTTTTTAGATGAACATAAAGAAGGGCTAGTGGGTATGATCCATGTCCTGTGTTTCCAATGAGCACATAAACAAATGTCAAAGGCTTTCATTTATTTCTGCACTCCTTTCCCTAAAGCCTCCTTGTCCTCTGTTAAGGTCCTAGCTTCTCAACTTGCAACCAATTATTTCCTTCTTCCTTCAGCCAATGGCCACCTTCCAAGTTAGCAATTCTTCTCAGCATTTCTGCCTCTTTTCTCATTTTTTTAAATCAAAAACACACATCCCACTGTAACATAGGTCTGCCTTTACCTCTAAGACAACAGTCCAAATGCGATAATCAGAAGCTGTTTCAATATCTTCTTGATTCTACTGTACTTTTTGTGAAGAACATCTATTTTGTTGTTGTTGTTGTTGTTCAGTCGCACAGTTGAGTCCGACTCTTTGCGACCCCATGAACCAGATCACGCCAGGCCTTCTATTTAGTCTGCCTCTAATCCACCAGCAACCCCCTCCCTGCCACACATTTCACAATGTGACAATCACTGCTTTGCTCTACTTTTCTACTCTTTTACTTAGGTAGCTCATACTTCCATTCATTATCCATTTCCACTCCTGGCTTTAAAAACTATGATGTAATATTAGAGCCTGCTGAGGTCCCTCTCCTTCTCAAACCCTGCCTACTTCAGGTTCCACCACCACCCACATCTTCAGGAATTGCTTAACCCAGAGTTGGCAAAACTAGAATAATTATATATCATTGTCTCCATGGATGCAAAGATGTCTCAGCCCAATAAATCTTTCTCGGAGAAATAGGGATGGCATTGCTTTAACTTTTCTCAGCATGTCTCCTTTTCTAAAAGAATTCCATCCAAGAATTCTTTACCCTGCTCAGAAGTTAGTATAATGAGCTTATAAATGAAGAACAACTCTGTTCTGTGAACTGTATGAAGAGAAATGTGTTGTTTGTCACAATTAAATGTTGAGATACATTCATACACAAGATGTCCTCTCAGGCAGCTAGGGCCTTGTCTACACCTGCAATTGAATATGATGGTAGAATGAACTGTACCACTTCTGCCAGCATATAAGGACTGACATTTCTGAATGTTCCATAACTTTACAAGTAGAAAAAGAACATAATAAAAAAAGCTGGGCTTGTTTTCACCATGCTGTGATAGTTGCTTCTTTGTAGGGTTCCTGAAGCAGGAACCTTTTAAAAACTTTCAGATACCCCAAATAGTAAAGTCCAGTTTATCACCGCAGATTATACCATGTTGTATTGTACCTTAGTTCTATGATATATGTAGTAAATGGATAAAATAGAACTTGTCTACTCTTATTCTGGACCACATGGTTATTCAACTATACAACATGATAGCAAAACAGAGATTTCAGCTTTCTATAAACCACTTGGATCACATCCTAATGAGCAGTGAGGTCATTCAGCTTCCATACAACGACAGGACAATTATTGACCCTCGAATGAAATTGTGACCTTGCATAGGGCTTATTTTTCCTTTTATTACATATCAGACCTCCACTCTTCTGTTCTCAGCCAGCTCTTTAACTTTGAGCTTCATCTGATTCAATTTCCCCTCCTGCAAGCTGTGAAAGGAGCAAAAGAGGATGCCCCTATTAGATCCTCCTTTCCAAGTTTCCACTCTCCTATGAAAGAAAAAACAGGTTGCTTACCAGTAACTGGTGATCTTCGAGTGGTCATCTGTGCATTCACACCAATGGGATCTAGTGCGCCTGCGCTGGATCTGCCAGTGCCTAGCAAGCTCTTTTAAAAGGATTTTCGTGCCTGACCCAACTGAGCATGCTCAGGAGCCCCAGTGAGCATGCCCAGAAGGGCAGGCACGGACATCCCGCCAGTTCCTACCAACCGCCGCACATCAATCTCCTAACAAAACAAGTAGAAGAAGACAGCAGCGGGGCAGGAGGGCGGGTGGTGTGAATGCACAGATGACCACTCGAAGATCACCAGTTACTGGTAAGCAACCTGTTTATCTTCTTTGTGGTCTCTGTGCTTCACACCAATGGGAGATTAGCGAGCAGTAGCCTACCTGGAGGCGGGTGCTGTCAGGTGTTTACTGCTTAGCCGATGATAAAACCTGACGTCCCAGACTGTCACTGGTGGACTGGCGGACGTCTAGGGCATAGTGCCTGATAAAGGTAGTCGGCGTGGCCCAGATTGTGGCTCTGCAAATGTCTTGCAGCTGTACTCCCTTCAGGAACGCAGTGGATGTAGCGACAGCCCTGGTGGAATGAGCCTGTACCGGCCCTGGCAACGGCTGTTTCGCCAGTAGGTAACAGAGTTCTATCAGACCTACGATCCACTTGGATAGATGTTGGGC
>NW_015164671.1:819266-819382 GCF_001447785.1 Gekko japonicus
GGAGCTTTGACTGGAGGGTATAAACGTAGTAGACCCTTGAGGAAACGTTTGGTAACAGGATGGGAAAACAGGGTGCAACCATCAGCCTGAACATGAAAGGCCGATAACGCGGCCAG
>NW_015164671.1:823467-823616 GCF_001447785.1 Gekko japonicus
CACAGAGTCCTTCTTAGCAGTCTACACCGCCTTGGCCACCTTCTGCGTCGCCACTGAGGAGTCCGTCTTTTTGCCCTTCTTAGCAGGGGTGGATGCTGTGGAAGGAACGTTCGGTACCTTAGGCTTCGGTTTCGACCTCTCGGTATCGG
>NW_015164671.1:824021-867010 GCF_001447785.1 Gekko japonicus
GGCCCGAAGGCCTGAGGTAATTTTACCTCAGACAACAACAACAAAAAAAAAGACTCCTTTTTTTTTTTTTTGAAAAACAGAAAAAGGAAACGAAACTGAAGAAAAAACTAAGGGAAAAACGGAGAGCTAGTCACTAAAAGTGATCAAAAAGGCAGCGATCCGGCCAGACCTCTCGAAGACAGGTCTGCTCAGCGCGGCGGAAAGGAAAGAACTGGCGGGATGTCTGTGCCTGCCCTTCTGGGCATGCTCACTGGGGCTCCTGAGCATGCTCAGTTGGGTCAGGCACGAAAATCCTTTTAAAAGAGCTTGCTAGGCACCGGCAGATCCAGCGCAGGCGCACTAGATCCCATTGGTGTGAAGCACAGAGACCACGAAGAAGATCACTGAGTAAGAACGATCAATACCACAGCTCTTCCTACCTGACAGGTTAGGTCCTGGGGTTTAATCCACAGAACAAAGCTTATTTCTCTGTCAGTCATCTGAATGCAAGGTAGGCCCACTGGACAGCCACTTTACTATGGTGCTTTGAGACTGGAAGATTCTGGTTTAAATCTCAGCTCTGCTATTAATTCAATAGGCAGTCTCAATAGTCAAGCAACTGTCTCTCAGCCTCAGAGCTGTCTGCGACACAGGGGCAATCGTACTGGTTAGATCCAGCAATCTGTTGGTGGAAGGCACTGATGGAAGCAGATCTTTCCTTGTGCCATCCCCTCAGAAGGTCTTTTCTGAACTTGAAAGGTTGATTCTTGGAAAGCTGATTTACAAGACCCTTGTGGGCCCAAGGGCCTGCAGTGAGGAGGGGAAGGGTACAAACCACTCCTCCTACCTCTTCTCTTAGTAAAGCTGTACTGATAGAAAAGGGGAAAGAAGGTAATTCCATCATCTTCACTCTCATACAGCTTCCTGACTTATTAGTCCACATGGGTCCAGCAACCCGGGGAATCAATTTTCCTAATGATTAAAGAAGCCCTGCTAAGGGGAGGAAAGCTAGGCAATGATCTGTAATCCTTGTGAATAAAGGTTGCTGGATCCAACCCACTGATGTGCCTTGCAAGACTGTTGTGAGGATTTGATGATGCATGTGAAGCTCTTACTATAAACTTTTTTTTTAGATTGTGTTTCCTTCAGCAAGGGCCTGTTTGACTTTATTCCTGTACAATGCTTAGAATACTGTAGGCACTTTTATAAATAGTAATAAAGAATGGTGATGATTATAGCGGAACTTAGGAAACCTTCCCACCTCCTTTGCTCCCTTCTGAGTATTGATGACAAGGTATACTGTAGGCTTCTGGAACATGAATAATAGCTCTTAGAAAATGACCACCATGTCCCCTCCTGCTAGCTTAACCAAGCATCATTAACAAACTGATGACTGGTACTCCTGGTTCTTTTGTAAGCAGTATTAAATCTGCTCTGGTATATTATGGGGGAAAGTGAAGTGCTCAAGAGTGCTTAAGAAGTTCCTGATTCAAGAATGTACTAGTAAATACCAGACTAGAGTCCCACTCATCCTTCCCACCTTTTCCCGAAGGCTGGCTGCAATTTTCTTTAAGACTCAGATGTCTTTGCTGTGAAAATGAGTCACTGATAATGATATCAAAAGCAAAGCAAATTAAATGTGCAGCATTTGAAAGTAATTTTGGCTTCTATGCAACTAAACAATGGATCAGTTGAAGAAGTAATAATGAGTCAGTGTTTAAAAAGAAAGAAAGAAATGGTATGTCTTCCTGCATCTATTCATTTGTTCTTAGCTATCACTCTGAATATAGAACAAATGAAAATGCCTCAACACAATATATATCTGTTATGATTTTGAAACAATAAGTATTTATTATTTGCTTCTCATAGTGGCTAAAATATCTGCATGTGGACTCAAAATACCTCTACAAAACCTGCACAATTTCTTTCTCTTTGTACCATACTGCATTGCTGTTGAAAGAGCTCATCATATACAGCTAGGATAGGGATGCAAAGAGTTTTGCAGTGCACATGTTTGGTAGGCAAGCATACCATTTTCCTCAGCCATGATCATTCCTGAGCTGAGCCTCCAATTGGCTCTGGCTTGCTTTTGCTGTTCAGTAGCTGTGATAGTAGAGTTTCATTTCCTCTTGCTTGCATTCCCATTTGTACCTAGGCCGTAGGTAAAATCAGTTTTCTCCCGCCAGGATCATGAATAGTTGAGTCAGGTAAGTAAGTGGTGCTGGAGGAGGTAAACTGTAACTCCTATGTGACAACACATGTGAGAACTGTTGCAGATCCAGACTAGGGTTGCCATTCCCCCGATGGGGGCAGTGGGTTCCCCCACTTTTGGGGGCTCCCCCCCGAAGAGCCCCATCACGCCCGATGTGCCCAGAGTTATGACATCACGCAGGGGACGCTCCAGCATTTGGCTGGTATTAGATGGCACTCCATCTTGTAGCTTAGAGTGTTCTATACATAGCAGTTCATCATGATGTAGCATAACATATCAAAGCATACTAGCACAGCACAAGCATAAAGTTAGCATGGCTTCTCTGTGGCCAATAGCCTTATTATAGTCTTTTCCCCCCTGGAACCAGGTGGTTTCTGGGATCCAGTCAGGAATCTCCCTTGATAGAACTTCCCAGGAGATGTTAACATCTGCTCCTAATTCTCTCCTCCCATCTGGTTACACAAGTGAACACAGGTTCTCAGGATTAACCAATACCACATTCTTGAATCCAGCCTTGAAAGAGATAAGGATGGTATCTGCAAACTGGAGACATCTGCAAGCCGGAGCAGGCCTGCTAATAATCACATTAACCCTTGAGGGAAATTAGGGTCCTTTGCCTCACACTCAAATCTGGGGCTCATCTTCAGGATCTTAGAGCATCAGACTCTCAGCTAGCCCAAACACTCGTGTAGGCCTGCTTGTCATAATTAATGCACATACATATGAATTGGAAATGGGAGGCAATAACGTGGCACTAGCAGCTCAGCCACACTTGATTTTGGTGGTGGTGGAAACCGCTGTCAAATCGCAGCTGACTTATGGTAACCCTGTAGGGCTTTCAAGGCTAGAGACATTCAGAGCTGGTTTGCCATTGCCTGCCTCTGCATAGCAACCCTGGACTTCCTTGCTGGTCTCCCATCCAAGTACTAACCAGGGACAACCCGACTTAGTTTAGCAAGATCAGACAAATTTGGGATAGTCTATATTCTACTTAATATTCTTTTGTATGTATGTGTGGGTAATTACTGCACACATGTAGTGAATAGTCCATCCCTTCAAAGCCATTTAATTGTGATTAACTCATTAACAGATACTATATTATACAACTGGTAACAATGTTGTTGTTCGTATGACATCACCAGGTCCCACCCCATGACATCACCACCTACCACCCATGAGTTTCAGGGTTTAGGATGCCTGAGACACATCAACCCTCTATGCATAGTCTAGCCGTGTACTAAGGAGCAAACCCAAAAAGTGGCTTGCATGGGCTTTCTCTTGCCTGGAAACCATAACATGGAAATTGGCACTGAGCAGGTTGGAATGAAACACAGGTCTACTGCAACAGCAGCAGATAACATTTAACTTCATCATGTTATCACATGACTTGAAAATAGACGTTCTTCATTAACATTTCAGTACCAGAGCCCCAACTTTTACTAGTAATGAATGAAATGGCTGCACCATGATCAAGCATCATTGGCAGTTTAGTTTAATTGAGTCTGTGACCTGGATCTTTCTTAAGTGGTAAAGCTGTGCCTTGGTTATATTTCAGACATCATTGAGAGCTCACATAAATGTATTTTCCTCCATTAAAAAAATTAACCAACCAACGCCCCCCCAGCACATTGAAAACTGGCTATCAGTGTTAGGGAGTAGAGTTCTAACCTAGTTTTTTTTTCTGAAATTGAGTTTCCATGTGCAGGATTTTTTTTGTATGGAAAAAGGATTCAATGAAGTGATCCCTAAGTTTGCACTTGGACGTGAAATTAAAGATGGACCTTATGTAAAGATGGAGTGGCAAATCATGCAAAGCCAATAAGTGGCACTCAAAGGAGTCAGGGAGAGACCATCTTCAAAGGGAAAGAAAAAAAAAAGAGGCCACAAAAATGCTGTTTGTTCAAGGTATACATCTATTACATGTGCTAACAGTCTTCTGCCGCCAAGCAATATGTTCATGTGTGATATTACAGCAAGCAACTTACCCTTATCCAGAGTGCACTTGTGCCTTGAGCATATATCAGAGATCAAAAGGTCATGACAAAAGCAGATGTGTCCTGCTGCTACTAGCAGCCAAATCATCAATATATCTACTTCTCAGCATGGCCAGATCAGTGGATACTTCAACGCAGAGACTGAAACCATGAGCAGATGAGACAAATCTTCCTATAAACCTGGGAAAAGTCCTAGATTTGCATAAAAATCTGAAATTTAAAAGAAAAAAATACATTTGAGGCCTAGAGATTTAAGAAACAAATATCTTCAGTAGTAATCACTAGACAACCACAACGGTACTGCCAGCCTGCAAGTCTTGGTATCTGTCAGTAAAAGCCTAGGTGAGGATCAGGGTCCTTTCCAGGGCTATTTTGGCCTTTGAGGGAGTACTCGTGAGCAATGTTCCCTCTAAGCTGTGGAGTCTTGTGAGCAAAAATTCTAGTTTGTGAGCTACTGGCATTAAAGTTGTGAGCGAGCAATCTAGCTACTGCATATGTTAGTTTGCTCTGGAGCCATCCTTCCTGAGCTAAGACAGAAATGTGTGAGCTGGAGGCTAAAAATCTATGGGCTAGCTCACACTAACTCAGCTTAGAGGGAACACTGCTCGTGAGGTCTAGGCCCACCAGCAACCACTAGGCTACTCTATACCACCCGATTTGCATGGCTCAATCAGCCTAGTGTTTGCAATTCTTCAACAGCAGTCACCACACAAAAGCCAGTTTGCCCTACTGGTTATAGAGTTTCAGACTAGGATCTGGGAGACCCAGGTTCAAATCCCCACAATGCCATGGGAGCTCATAGGGTGACCTTGGTCAAATCACATACTCTCAGCTTAATTTCCCTCACAGGGTTGTAGTAAGGCTCCCCTCACATGGGGATCAGTAGTCAAAAGTAACAAAGTCAAAAATTCTACTGGGTTAGCATGAGGCTAAACAGGGCTTTGGATCCCAGCCTTGCTATGTACATATTTCTCTTCACTGTTTCTAGTTTTGTTAAGAACAACAACAGGCAATCTGTAAATTTCTGCCCACAATGGCACTTAAATGTTTTAGAGAGGGAAAAACAATTATTTCATAATTAGTTTATATACAAACATAACATTTCAAGGTCCAATAAATGCTATAGATAACAAATATTGTGATTCGAAGACAGTTATAATAGTGCATTTATACTTAAATCTGCTTACTCAGCATTGTGTATTCTCATGAAAGTTCTTTTCCTAGCATTAAACAGCTGTTTTCTTTAGTCTTGTCATCTGCTATACCTTCAAAGCACTACTGTGAAGAGCTGCTCTGCAAAATAATGTACAGAACTGTGAGTTGCTAATTAGAAATTTTAATATGCAGGCTGACCAGGAATTTGTTGGGTCAAAAAACATTTTATAAGTCAAATAATGTCAAATAATGGCTTTAAAAACAATTTTCTAAGTAACTTTAAAGCATTAACAATATTAAAAGTGCAATAAAAAACATTAGGCTGAGTCTAGGGGGAAGGGTTGTGAAAGAAGTTGATGAAGCAGATCTCTCCCTGCCTTCCCCTTCCTAGAGCTGCCTGCTGTTTGTCCTGAAAATCATCTCGGGGCAGAGGACCCGCATGAACAAAATACACCACAGTAAGGATGCAGACGTCAGTAAGGGTGAGGAATCAAGTGAATTATCTCTTCCCCTTGGTAGCTTGTGCTGGTGGGAGAGAATGATGGAGGCAGTTTTTACCTCCCCCATGCTTCAGTGCAGGACCCCATGTTTGTGGTGCAGTACAAGAAAATGCCAAACATATCTTTGTGGTGCTAGCCAATCTGACATGGCATAATTAATTCATGTGTTCATACATGACAAACATCCATGGTGGCATGAGAATGATATTTTGCCCTCTTAAGTCAACAGCAACAACAACAGCAAAAAGAGGATTCCTCTGGGGCTTGGTTCTGGGGCTTGCTCACAGTGCTTCAAACAGGAGAGTTGAACTGGGGAGTTCAGTGCAGAAGGTCAAGGGGGAGCAGGAGACAAGAATCTCTCTAGTCCAAGGTTCCTAAGAAGGAACATACAAGCTCTACATCAGAAAGGAAGGTTGTGTGCTGCTATATCCTTCCTGCTATGGAAATTCACACTAGGTCAGGTAAGCCCCCTACTTTGGTCTAAGATTCCTTTAAACTACTAACAAGTTATGAAGGTAGAAAACCAGCAGGGGAGTGGGGGCTCTCTAGTATTCTGCAGAGAGTGCCACATGTCTGATTATCTACCCACTAGGTGGAATTCATGGGTGTGTGCTCACTTTTTGGAGCTCTTGGCTCTCAGGAAGCAGGTTCATTCCTTTGAGGCTAGGGTTGCCAACCTAGAGATGCTGAGGCGGAAAGAGAGGTTTGGGGAAGACTAACCAGAACAGTCCCTCTAAACCAGAACAGTCCCACTGCTGACAACTCTTCTGCTGTTGTGCAGAGTTAGACTCTCAAGGTCTGAGGGCATCAGTCTGAGGAGGAGGGATGTGATCCCTTAAAAGGGACCCCTTTCCTGTGCAACAGACCAATATCCTCTAGTGCTGAGGATACCCCCCCTTGGGGTTGGGGGGAGGGGAAAAAGGCAAGTTCTATGTTAGAGGTTATTAGGAAAGGGATTGAAAATAAAATACCTGATATTACAATACCCCAGTATAGATCTATAGTGTGGCCTCATTTGGAATACTGTGTATGGTTCTGGTCACCATATCTCAAAAACGAAATCACAAAGCTAGAAAAAATACAGAAGAGGGCAACCAAGATGATTAGGGGGTTGGGGCACCTTCCCTATGAGGAAAAGCTAACGAGTCTGGGACTTTTTAGAAAAGAGATGACTAAGGGGGGACATGATAAAGGTTTATAAAATCATGCATGGGGGAGAGAGAGTTATCAAAAATAATTTTTTCTCCCTCTCCCAAAATACTAGAACTCGAGGGCATCTAATGAAGCAGATGGTCAGTAGACTCAAGACAAGCAAAAGGAAATACTTCTTTATACAGAGAGTGATTAAAATGTGGAATTCACTGCCAGAGGATGTAGTGATAGCCATAGAAATAAACAGATTTAAAAGGGGATTAAATAGATCCATGGAGGATAGGTCTATCAGTGCTACTAGCCATGTTGACTGAGGAGTGCCTCCACAATCAGAGATATTAAACCTCTGAATCTCAAAGCCAGGAAGCAACACTAGGGGAAGATCTCTTGTCCTCTCTGTCCTGTTGTTGGCTCTTCAGAGGAACTGGCTGACCACTGTGTGAGACAGGATGCTGGACCAGATGGACCACTAGTCTGATTCAGCAAGGTTCTTCTTATGTTTTTAACAACCATTATTGAAACAGGGTATTCTATAATGCACTGAAGGAGCAGTCAAGGTATTTCTTATGAGAAAACCTTTTCTGATCAAAAGAGCTGAACCAAATAATGAGATTACTAATAATCCAACATGGTTTTGAAACAATGCCATTCTTTACCCCTCAACTGCAGACTTCAGAATTTAATATTACCGTACCTTTGATCCCAATTACCATGAGTGGAATTCTGTTCACATGTAGAATTCTGCTTTTCCACCTTCTCTTTTTTGCTACAGTCTCTCTCCAAAGTCACTCTGAGAGCTACAGGATCTACTGGAATAGAGATGATAAGCGAGGATGGGGGTACAGTTTTAGTGCCTTCCATTCACACACATTTCAGGGTGTTTGGGGAGAGGGGTTAGTTTTTGGACCTCTTCCTAAATGAAAGTATGAACGAGTTATAGACTTATAGACTTAAAGACTTGCACATGTTGTTAGGCTAACTCTACATGTAATGGCTTGTGAGCAATATGTATCCTCATGTGTTAACTAATTAAAGTATCATCCACAAAGATAACACTTAGATATCCTTTTGTTATACTACACAATGAATCCTAGCAACAGGGGGATCAATTTGGATGGGAATCAAAAAGTTACCAGACTATTTTAAAAGAACAATGTAGAAGTTATGTAGAGGCAAAATCAGTGAAAGGATGACATGAGATTTTAAAAGTTGCCAAGATAATCATGGAGAAAAGTTACGTTCAGATTGTCTTGATATCACAAAGTCTTTTCTTTCATTAGACATGAAGTGACCTCACAAGCAATGTGAACCATTGCATAAACTTATTTTCCTTATGTTCCACATCATTAAAATGGCAGAATCTTTTTCTTCATGCCTATTAAATGAATAGACTTACCAGAATTAGGCCATTTTGTTGTTTAAAAAAACATTAATTTCAAAAGTTTCTCCTGTGAGCCAGTCTTTAAAGACCCCAAAAAGGCAGAGGATGGGAAAGAATATAGAAAGGCATAAAAGAAAATACTGGCAATTACCCTGGTTTTGTTGAGATTGACAGTCCCTCTGTCATCCAGAACATTAGACTATAGAGCTAGTTAAGCCCAGGAAGTAACTGACTTCTGAGATACATCGTTTAACAAATCATTAAGCAGGAAAGAACAAAATCATTTGGCATGAAAAAGCTCCAGAATTAACTAATGCAACTTGAAGATAGATGTTAGTCATGAATTGAAAATAGGGAGACATTAAATGTATTCACTAATTGTAATTTTCTAAACGAAAAGAAATGGGATCATTGCTTGGTGTTATAAATGTAGCCTCAAAAACTGAAAACCAAAATGAAAGTTTCATGGCTGCAATTGCCATGACTGCACCTAGGTTTCCTGATATCCATTATTTTAAAGGGTTGGATGTTAGCACACTTCAAAAGAAAAATATATATTTTTGCTGCTTCTACACCTGCACAGATTATTTTCAATCACTATTTCCCCCCAAAATGTTTTGATCTGGATATCCTAATTACAACAATCACATTGAAACAGGTTAATTAGTTGCATGGTCTAATAGGATATCTCATTCTATTCATTGTATTGACTTACTCTGTGTAATCTGCCTTGAGTTCCAGTGAGAGAGGAGGACTATGAATAACATAAATAAATAAATATTAGCAAGTTTCAATATATTCCATTCCAATTCATTGTCTGCTACTGTAGGGGGCATGGAAAGTCACAATGCAATGATATCAATTTTGTACCACTAGAAGTTGTTGTAAAGAGAAGATATGTTTTTAGTGGCAGGCCGCTTACTGCTACATCATCATCATCATTAATACAGCTAATTCTCAATGCGGTCAGATCTGTAGATACTTAAAAACCAGAGATTAGTACCATGAATGGACAAGAAAGGTTTTGTTGTACTTTCTTTGTATCCCACCTTTCTCCCCAATGGAGATCCAAAGCAGCTAACATCATTCTCTTCTGCTGCACTTTATCCTCAAAACAACTCTGTGAGGTAGGTTAGGCTGAGAGTATGTGACTGGCCCAAGGTCACCCAGCAAGCTTCCATGTTTTGTCAGGATTTAAACATGCATTTCCCAGATCCTGCTCCAACAATTTAACTAGTACACCATGCTGGCTATTTCTACAAGATCTCTCCACAAACCTGAAAAATGCTCCAGATTTGCAGAAAAAGCTGAAATCCTTTTTAAAAAGAAGTTTAAACGTCCCCAAATAATAGAAGCTGCTCCTGTAACTTTAAGAATCAAGTGTCCTCAGTGGCCAGTGCTAGGCAACCACACAATACACCCAGTCTTCTAGCCTTTATTTCCCTCAGGAAAAAGCAGAGAGAGGGGGAGGGCCTTTTCAGGACTGCATTGGCCTTTGTGGGAGGGCTCATAGGGATCAGGTCTAGCAGCAGCCACCAGGCAACTCACAACCAAGGAACTTGCATGATTCACCCAGGACTTGCTTCATGTTACTGTTCAACAGCAGCCAGCACAAAAAAGCCATTGTGATGTAATGGTTCAAAATAGGATCTGGGAGAGCCAGGTTTGAATCTCCAGTCTGTCATGGAAGCTCACTGGGTCACCTTGGGCCAGTTACACATTCTCAACCTATCTTACCTCACCGGGTTGTTGTGAGCATAAAATGGAGGAGATGATATAAGCTGTTTTTGGTCTCCACTGTGTAGAAAGGAAAGTTATACAAGAAATTATAAATATAGCTGAAAATGGGGCACACAAAAGGTAGATTGGCTGGTGGGTTGAAAGGAGAGACGGAAGCAGAGAAAGGTGAGGATATGGTGGTTTCCATGAGGAGGGAAAGAGAAATAATTGTGAAGGAAATACAGAGAAAAATGAGGTGTCCCGCACAAGTACTTGTAGGTCCCCCACCATACAACTGGGCCCACCCTGGTGGCTGAAACTGCACAACTGGTCCATAGTTTTTCCAGGTAGAGGCTGCCAGGAAGAAGAAGAAGAGGAGGAGGAGGGGGAGGAGGAGGAGACTGGGTTTATACCTCCCTTCACTTGGAGTCTCAGAGCAGTTTACAAACTCCTTTCCCTTCCTTTCCCCCCAACAGACACCCTGTGAGGTAGGTGGGGCTGAGAGAGCTCTTTCAAGAACTGCCCTTTTAAGGACAGCTCTGACAGAACTATGGCTTGCCCAAGATCATCCAGCAGCTGCAAGTGGAGGAGTGGGGAATCAAACCCGGTTCTCCCAGATTAGAGTCTGTGCACTTAATCACTTCCACCAAACTGGAAGAGGAAAGGAAGGAAAGATGAAGAGGGGGGGGGGCAGATAAATGTAGGTTGTCTGGCGAGTGGGAAGGAGAGAAGGCAGCTTCCAGGGAAGGAAAAGAGGAAATAGTGGAGGAAAATGAGATGCTCCTCCCCCCAAAAAAATGAGACATCTGTTCTTGAGGGTCCCCCACTTATTCCCTGAAATAGCAAAATTCATGGCTAAGTGAACTATGGCAACAAAAAATACTGACAAAGGAAAGGTTTTTGCTTGTGTAGTAACCCTCCTAGGAAGGCAAAGAGACTACTTTGTAAATTAAAAAAAATACCACTGCCTACTTGCCCTGATGAGGACAGAACATGTTCTCCCAGATGTATGGAACACGGGGAGTAGTTGAGCATCAGTTAGAGAAAAACTAAAGCAAAAATGGAGAGGGATAGGGAAACTGTTCTGTTGAAACTTCTACAAGCTTGTGAAGTGTGCATTTCTCCCCCTCTCCTTTGCTGTACCACTACGTTTTGGGGTTTGATGAGCTGGTTCCTGCTCTTCTAGCCCCAAATATTAGTGCTTTATTTATTTGATTTTTATCCCACCCTACCTTGCAAGCGGGCTCAGGGTGGGTTACAACATACAAAATACTGGACAAAAATAAAAATTTAAAACCCTAAAGGCAGCTATTTGCAAGTCTGACTGAATCACAAGATTGCAATTTCAAAAACTTGTGGTGTCCATGTAAATAATGGTATGAAAGGTCCAGGTTCTTAGAGTGGTAGGACTGTCACCATTGGACACAGAGAGCTGCTTAAGCAGGAGGGGACAGATTAGTTGGATGTCCGCCACCTCAACCAAAGGCCTGGTAGAATAGCTCCATTCTACAGGCACTGTGGAATTGTAAGAGATCCCACAGGCCCCTGATCTCCATTGGGAGCTCATTCCACCAGGCTGGGGCCAGGGCCGAGAATGCCCTGTCCCTGGTTGGGTCAAGGCAAGGTGGACATCTTTGGGGCTGGGAATTTCCAGCAGATTTTGTGTGCACAAAAATCTTAAACCTGAAAAAAAATATTGGGGGGATACTTAAATCCCCCAAAAGTGACAGAGCGTCCCCTGCGCATGCGCAGGGAATGCTCTGCACCCAGCCTCGCCGCTGCCACTGCTTCAGAGCCGGGCGGGGGACCAGCGAGGCCCGGGCGGCTGCCGCCGAGCCTTTCCTCATAGGGGTGGAGCTCCCTCCCCCCTCCCGCGAGTATCGCGGGGTCCGCCCTTGTCTATCCCTAACAGTCTTGCAGTACTGGGTGGTATTCTATTTCCTACCCCTATGATTCTATGTGACCTCACTACTTCCAGTATGAATTTTATATTAGTTAAGGAAGAGATAGCTTATTGGAGCCTTAGATAACTCCATGATCTGTTCAGAATCACATACAGCAGAGAGAGCCCAGCTAAATCATGATTCTTCTCTTGCCATGGGCTCAATTCAAAATAAGAGTCACCACAGGCACTTTTATTTCATTTCAGTAGCTTCTGACTACAGTGGGGCAACAAATAAGTCTATTTTTGGAGCTACAGACCTTGTTCTCCTTTTCTACCTCCTGCACATCTTCTGTGGACTGCTTAATCCAACCACTTATAACTCATTAAGAAGGAAAGCTCTTGGTATTCTTTAAAGATGAGCACTCCAAGATGAAGCACAGGGCTAAAGAGAGCTCTTGTCTTTGTTGCTAAGTCGTTTATCTGTACAGGCAAGAGCTGCTGTTGGGGAAATTAACAGGCCAGCAATTCAAGGCTAAGTGAGTGCACTTCAGCCTCTCTGAGTTCTGCTTTCTGTGGAACTTTAGCACAAGGCCTATCACATGCAATCTGTATTGTGAGGTTTAATGGAGATTTAGCGATAAATAGGTATTTTAAGGGTCCTTTCTTTTAAGAAGTGTGGAATGTAGAGGAGCATGGAACATAAATAGCTCAGGAACAGGCTAAAGACATCAAACATTTCAGGAGAGATTTCTACCATCCACAAAACTTCACTGCAAATTTAAAAATTCAGCAAGGGGCAGTGGGGCCACGGGATATGCTGGTCCTTCTTGCAGCCATATGTAGCTATATTAATGGATCCAGACTTTCCAGCTTGATAAAAATAAGCAGGATTGTGAGGAGGTGCACCAGTGCTGAACTCTTTACAGGATGCTCTGATCTGCATGTTTACTGCACAACACCTATATAAAGCTGAGCTGTTGTTCTTCATGGTAGCCTGAATTTCTGCACTAGTATGGAAGTCTATGGGGGTCCAGAAGAAGATCCTCTGGGCAGTTTATTGACAAAGAAAGAAGTATACGAAGAGCTGGTGATGAGCAGAAAAAATGACTCTCTTAAATGCTTGTATCCCCTTCACAAGAATCACTTTTCTTCTGTTGCTTCACATTTTATACTGAATGTACTGAAGCACATGAACCTGTCCTAAATGCGAGCTGGATGAGCTGAGCATCCCTTTACTTTGTATCACACTCTCTGGTGCCTTCTATTCTCTTCAAATACTGCCCTAATGACTAAAGAGTGATTTCACATTGCACCATCTCCTATGCATGTTTGGTAGCACCCTATCAGCATGCAGTGCACTAAGCACTAAGACTGAACTTTCAAATTCCACCATCAGGTAGCTGTTTTCTGAGGCCAATGGTAGGAATGGGCAAATATTCTCTGCTTGGTTTTGTTTTGTTTTTTTTGTTTTGTATTTGTTTAAGGAGGGGGATCTGTGAGGACTCATGGGGAAAGCAAAATCCACCCTGTCATCAGCCTGTTTCCTCCCCTAATGTTCTGATTTAGTTTTTCTCCACTGCCCACCTGTCCAATCTCTTATTTTCCTAGCTTAATCACCTGTTTTCCACTCCACTCTACATGCCACCCAATTATGTTTTCCTTCCCCTGCTTCTTTCCCCTCCCTGTGTTCAACCTCTCATTTTCCTTTTTGTCCTCTCCCTAATTGTCCTGATTTCTTCTCAACCCACCCAATTGTCCTTCCCCTCCCTCTTTCTCAAGCTGCCTAATCACTCACTTTCCATCCTCAACTCACCCAATTGTCCAATTCCCCCATCCTCCAGGTGGATGCCTACCTTTAAAAACCTGTAAAAAGTAGTATCTGGGGTTACTAAGCAACCCAATATTTCAACAAAGATTTTTGTGATGTCTGCAGAAGCACAGAAGTTGCTAGCTACTTGGACTTAACCCCCCCCTTTTTTTACTTTGTATGATTTACTGAAAGATATACCCAAGCTTTAGGTCCCAGTCCCCCCACAAATGTTTTGGTCCACAGGCTGGGGCCATCCATCACTATTAGATGTATATTTTTGTCAACTTCGAGTATGCATATAATATTTGGTGCTGATTTACTGATGGACAAATAATCTTGACACATTTTATGGGGGGAGATCAGGGAAAGGAATCAAAAATGGTGCTACACTAAAGAATAATGGATTTAGTTTGGACAATGGAAAAGAGAAATCAGAACATTAAGTCTGAGGTTGAAAGAGAAGAGTTGATAAATTTAAAATGATCTGCAGCTCATTCACATAGCTCAAAACTATGTGTGTTCCATGCTATCACAAAAAAGCAGAGTTCAGTTCTGAGTGCAGAATTCAGAACTATAAATAACTGAAGAGATTTTTGAGGGCATGGCTTTAAAGGAAATACCAAATTTCTAGCCCTTATGCCAAAAGCAGGTTTGAATTCAAGATTATGTGCTGTTACTGATGAAATAGTTGAAGCTGGAGGCAGGCTCGAAACTCCAGTGTTCATAGGAAAGGGCTTCAGTATCTTGTGTCACTGAACTTATAACTTATGCAGGCTGCTCAAGTCAGCTTTTTTGTGCAAAATTTGAGTTACTTTGGTGCAGAATTTAAATATACACACACACACAAAGCTGTATACCATTTTGTTAGCAATCAACTGTCAACTGGCTGGTAAAGTTTCCTTGGGCAGTCCCACTTGACATTCTATCTTCTGCCTTCTATGTGAAGTATATGAGCTCTAGACCTCTGAGGAGTATAGAGCAAATGCCTCTCCCTCGAGCACTAGGTCACATAAATCCCAAGGAAAAGAGAGCTTAATATACCCTTGTCAAAAACTGACAAAATTTACCATGTGGAAACATGTTACCTAAAGCCCTGAGAGACAAAATGCCTTGGCTTTTAATAAACCTTACAGAGGAAGAAATAAGAAAGGGTAATGGAAGGTTGCTAGCTAACAATTAGAAAGAGAACTGAAAGGATTTCAGTCCATAGAACAAGTAAATTGGCATCCTTCTTCAATGATCTTTCCTGCTAGGTTATCTGCACTTAGGTAAGGATAATAATGAAAAAAAGCCTCCTACACTTCCAATTTCAGGAGTTCCACTCTAAAGGCTGCTTATCCACCAAAATAGCCCTCTTAATCTACACAGTAACGAGTGTTTAAAAGAGCACTGAAAAATTGCCTCAGAATTGTTGCAAGCACAGGTATACAATCTTCCCATTTGCACTTTCCTTAATTGATAATAATGATATACCTAATGAGGCATTACTTATCCCTCACTCCTAAAGAAAAACTAATACCCATTTTAACAAGTTCTTTTAAGAAGAAGAAACCATGATGGGGCCATATGATGTCTCCTTTTAGCCTGCATTTGTACTCTAGTAGGCATTTAGCTCTTTGCCTCGGTTTTTCTTCTTAAAATAGAATCCCACCATTAATCATAAGTTCTGCCTAAAGTCTTGTATTTCTTCCTTCCAGAATAAGAAAAACAGAACTGACAAACAAATCAAAAATACCAACTGGCTTGTAGCAGCAATAATCAATTAATTAACTACTCCACACTGTAAAACACTTGGTGATGAAACTTCTGGCAGTGAATAACTAAGTTGCCATGATATCTCTTGTCTCTCGTGCAAAGTCCCTTCCAGTCAAGGGTAGGGATGCTTAAAAACCCACCACTTCTGCTTATGTCCTGTTTGTTGGTTACTAATAGAAATCTGATTTTCAACAATCGATCTGATATTTCATAGGTATGCTTCTGGTTATTCAGAAGTTGTTTCACTGTATTCCTTTCTAACCATCCTCATTAACAATTGGCTTTTTGCACATGCATGTTTTCATATACTGCATTGAGTTCTACAAGCACCCCATTCTTGCTGTATGACTGCTTCATTCAGCAGGCAATTATTTAGACAGACAGTTAGATCACTCATAGATCATATAAATCAGTGATAAAAATGTTGTGTTTCAATAAACTTGGTGTTTGTTTAAGTAGCACTCAGTTCAGGGCTTTTTTTGTAGAAAAAGTCCAGCAGGAACTCATTAGCATAACAGGCCACACCCAGCAGCAGAAACTCATTAGCATATTAGGCCACACTCCCTGACTGCACCGCTCATTAGCATATTAGGCCGCATTCCCATGTTACCAGAAGTGTGGTCATCCAGCCACACCCACCTTTTGCTTCTTATTCTGTTTACCTTGTTTGTTGTCAAAACCCAGGGCTTTTTTGTTGCAGGAACTCCTTTGCATGTTAGGTCACACACCCCTAATGTAGCCAGTTCTAATGAGTTTCTACTGCTGGGTGTGGCCTGTTATGCTAATGAGTTCCTGCTGGGTGGGGCCACCTTGGGGGCTAGCTAGAACTCCGTTCCTGTGCGTTCCTGCCCAAAAATAGCCCTCGTGATGCTAATAGCCATTGATCAGTTTGAATCAGCAGCATCTTAGCCTTTTTTTGCAGTTTTGGGGAAACCTGATATTCAGCAGGTTTCCCCAAAACTGCACAAACTGAACAGACTGGATGATTTGCTCACATCTGATCACCACCTTCAAAACATGGAAAGTTTGACCATCGAATATGTGCACTGTGAAATTTGCAGCATCTCTAATAAATGGATGAGAACTTAGGCCAAACCTTTTGAATTGTGGCAATACAGTATCAACATCCTCTGAGATGTGACCACATAGGTCATGTTTAGACTGGCTTTTAAAGGGGCTGTTTGATGTGGTATATGCTGACAAGGGAGATGCAGATGGCTTGTGGTTCTGGAAACATCTTACAATCAAAATAGGGGGGCTTAGGTTGTTAAGATTTCAAAACCACTGATCTAAGTGAATGTGACAGAGGAGAGAAATGGAGGGAGAGAAGAATCAGATAGAGGAAGGAAAATGGGAAGGGGGTCATAAGCAATGTTCCCTTGAAGCTGTGGAGTCTTGTGAACAAAAATCCTACTTTGTGAACTACTGGCATTAAAGTTGTGAGTGAGCGATTTGGCTACTGCATAAATTAGTTTGCTCTGGAGCCATCCTTCTTGAGCAAAGACAAAAATGTGTGATCCGGAGGCTAAAAAACTGTGAGCTAGCTCACACTAACTCAAGCTTAGAGGGAACACTGGTCATAAGTCAAGAAGCACTGAAGAAAGTAAGGCTGAAGTTTGTGTTTTCATCTTTTTTTCCTTGTAAATGTACTTTCCCCCCTTGTATATGTACATTTTTTTTGTATATATACTTTCCCCCATTGGACAAGCAATTTAATGTGTCAGTAGTTGTCCCGCTGGTATTCTCCAGTGACAGACAGATGGACAGCTACTAATCAGACCCCTGCAAAATGCTGAGGTCTTAACAAATCTTTGTGGAATTTGCTGGGAAGGCTCATATGAGCCCAGAAGTTATCAGCAGCTAAATTTTTCATGGTCCCTGATTGAAACTGTGCAAAATTATTTCATGAGACGGATTTTGGTTTTGCCTAAAGGTTCACCTGTGGCGCTGATGAGGTTAGAATTGGGTATGTTATCATTGAAAGCCAGGGCAAATGTAAGAATTCTTTCCTACTGGAGGAAATGTCAGGAACGGCCCCAGGATATCCTAGATGTCCAAAGTTTTTGATTATTGTTGAAATCTTCCAAAAGTTTAAATGATCATTTATCTTCTATTCTACAGGAATATTCAGTCCCGGATGACTTAATGGGCTTAGCGGATAATGAAACACAAAAGTCCATATTGAAGGAATGGGTATTTCATATAGACGGCCTTTTGAACCTTCATGCGGCAGCAAGTTGCCGAACTGCCCCCTTGTTTAAGATCTTTAAAAGAGATCATGGTAGGACTGGTTATTTAGAGAAATTAACCACTCTTGATCTAAAAAGGGCATTTACAGCCCTCAGATTCCATGCCATTCCCTCAATGGTCTGTGTTGGTCGCTTTATGGGTCTACCTGTTGCCTCAAGGATCTGCCAATGTGGTTAGGGCAAAGTGGATGATATCGAGCACTATTTACTGAGATGCTCATGGCACGAATCACTTAGGCAGAGATTTATATACCCTATTTTACCTTTGCACAATGGATTCACAGAACAGGAGTTGGTTGTTTTTTTGCTCTCTGATATGGATGTACATGTTACCAGCAGAATGTCCTTATTTGCTTTGGCAGCAAAAAAGATAAGATTAAGGTTAGGATTCAGCGTAAGTCAGTGAAGGGATATTTTAATGTAATGTACATGGGTGTGTATGTATTTTTGTTTTGTTATGGCCAATGGCTAATACAATAAATTTGATGATGATAATGATAAACTTAGCAAGGTCTGAAGGAGCAGCATCATTAGCTC
The DNA here is from genome assembly GCF_001447785.1 of Gekko japonicus. Taxonomy (NCBI): domain Eukaryota; kingdom Metazoa; phylum Chordata; class Lepidosauria; order Squamata; family Gekkonidae; genus Gekko; species Gekko japonicus. Next base: position 842,350 of record NW_015164671.1, read on the forward strand.
CATCTGCTGATTTATATTCCCACATGGCTAGGATGACTTTGGTTTCTTTTCTCCTGGTGTATGGAGAACAACAGTGGGCTTAGCAGAACCATTTCTTCTGGCCCATTTCCTCATACTTTGGCTAGGAATGTCCTTAATTTTGCAGCAAATGTTTAACTTAACATGTTTGACTATGAAGACCAGATATGAGCCAGATATGCAGCTGATCAAAATGGATCAGCAGCCCTCAACATTTCTGAGGACTATTCAGAGAAACACCGAATGGCAGGGTTTTTTTAAGCACAACATTTACTTATGACGGATTTATATGATTTGTGACTGAGTTAACTGTCTGTTTGAAGAACTGCCTGCTGAGCAGAGTAGCAGCACAGCAAGAGCAGGGGAAATAGAACTTGATTGTTCAATGTGAAAATGTGCACTGAGACCCAATGAACATATTCCCCCATAGGGACCCCTATATCTGCCCTCCCCAGAGGCCTCTCTGACATGGCTGCCAGAGGTCTGGATGAAAATCTCCATAGAAACATTACTCAAGGACTCATTCTGGTCCCAAATATAAGTGACAGAGGCTACAGGTCATCCCACAGCCTCTGTCACTTGTATTTTGGCCCTCAGACTTTGGAGCTACCCTGAGCCCTTGACCATAAGCAAAGACCCAGGTGTGCAAGACAATAAGCAAACTTCCCAAACTGGGTGTGCCTCTTCCCTCCCACAATCTGATTAAGTCAAGAGCCTGAGAGAACCATCAGACCTTGGTTAAACTAGCCCAAGCTGGTACTCATCCTACCCTACGTTGACTTTCCTGCACAGAGCATGGCTGACTTTCCCATGTTTAGCATTTTTTAAACCTTTCACTCCCCTAAATTCAGTATCTTCCAGTAAGAACCATGGCCTCACACGTCTGTGTATAAAATTGTACTCCAGAGCTTCCTTTTTTGTACATGGTTTCTGGATCTTACCCATTTACCCTAGTCTCTACTTCTTTACTCTCGCTAAAATCACCGGACCTCCCCACCTTGGACCTCACATCTCATAGCTAGTTTTCTGGATCCAAGCCTGTTTCTCCAACCTTATGGCTGGTTCACTGTGGAGACCTTCATGTTTTGGCTGAAAATACAGAATTTCCCCCTCTTTTGAAACTTGGAAGTTTATCCCTGGACCTGTTTTTCATCACCCACTTTTGTACTGGACTCTCACCCATCTTTTCTTTTCAGAATAAGGCTTGTATATTTTCTTTCTCCCCTTTATCCCCCCAAACACCACTGGGTCACCTTAATGATATCCAGGTCTTCTTTTCCAGGTTTTACCCAGTAAACAACAGCTCATATGCAGCTAGTTTTATGTGAAGAGTTTCCATTTGTTTATTTTACTGTCTTGTTTTCTGCTCTTGCACAAGATCCCAAAGTTACTTTGCCTAAATGATATATGTTCGGTCTTACACATGTAAAGGACAGTTTACATAGTACAGCTTCTGCACATGTACCAATTTGGGTGCCAGCATGTACAAAAATCAAATTGTGTAGTGCTGCACTGTTATGAAAAAATATGTTAATGTGACCTGATAAACAGCACTGAAGGGTTAACAAAAATAAACAACTTTTTCTCCTGTCTTTTTGGCAAGGAAGACTGCTTGGGTTAGTGAGAGCAGTCAGTGATACTTTGATCTAACCTGAATAGAAAGCAAAGAAATTACAGCTAGATGTGTTTCCTATTGAAACAAATGGAAACTATTTAATCATGAAAACAGTAACAAATGAAATCATATAGAACAAAGTTTTTGAGATGTAAATGAATACAAAAAATGAATGCCAAACAATACTGCATACCTCTAGCAGCTGATAAAAGGCACTCCACCTGTACCCATTCAGGATCAGCACTAGCTTCAGTAGAATATGCAAAATGCAAGTCCTTTCCTTTGGTAGATCAAGATGGGTAGCCAATTTAGCTTGCCTGTAGCAGTAAAAAAAAAAAGAGTCCAGTAGCACCTTAAAGACTAACAAAATTTGTAGTAGGGTATGAGTTTTCATGAGTCACTGCTCACATCTTCAGATACCAAGTTGGCCTTGGTTATAACCAATCAGCAATTTTCTTATATCTGGATACAATTTCAGACTATTTTTTATCCTTACTGCAATATACTGGGTTCAGACACGTTCAAGTGATCAGCTTATAGTTTATTAGTGATTCAGCAAGAGAAAGATGACTGGAAATCCCCGACCCAAAGCCTGGTATTTATGCCTGGAAAAGGTTACACCCAAAACACACCCCAATCCCAACGATAGGCTATTTACACTCCATTGTCTCCCAACTGGTTTTCTCTAGGATCCCTGTCCCCTCCTGGTCCATTCTAGGATCCTAGCAAGCCATTGTTATGCATCCTAAGCTAAGTCCTTTTGCAAGTACAGTTCAGGCTCAATACATTACACTTACCTTTTGTTGTTGTTCAGTCGCACAGTCGAGTCTGACTCTTCGCAACCCCATGGACCAGTTCACGCCAGGCCTTCCGGTCTTCCGCCGTCCTCTGAAGTTTGCTCAACTTCATGTTCATTGCATCTATGACACTGTCTAACCATCTCATCCTTTGCCGTCCCCGTCTTCTTTGACCTTCAATCTTTCCCAGCATCAGGGTCTTCTCCAGTGAGTGCTCCCTTCTCATTTGGTGGCCAGAGTATTTGAGCTTCAGTTTCATTATCTGGCCTTCCAGGGAACAGTCGGGGTTGATTTCTTTTAGGATTGACTGATTTGATCTTCTTGCAGTCCAAGGGACTCTCTTACCTAGCCCAGGCCAATCTCCAAGTGGATATTTAGGTATGCCACTACCAGTTCAGAGCAGAGATCCAGGCAGGCAGTGAGTAACACAGGTTTCTGAAGTGTTCTTTTCCAGTTCACCAAAGGAGGCTTATAAAGTCTAGCACTGAGTTTGAGGGGCATATTAATGGAAAGGCTGTGAGGGAGAATCAAAACTTCTGGGAAAGAAAGCTGAGCTATGGTATCTTTTATATCTAGTGTAAGCATGGATTTAATATAAGAAAACTTTGTGAGACCCCACAAGGGGAAAAACTCAAGTTGTACTTGACCATTCCAGTGCACTTCCACCAAGGCAAACTAACAAGTTAGTACTCCCAAAGGAAAATCCATAGGTGAACTGCACCAAAGGTAATATAGTTAAACTGACTGCTGGGGATGGGTCACTAAATTACTAGATGATTGTAGATATAGAAGGATAGCCCTCTTTTTTCATGTCATTCCCCTTTCCTCTGAAAGAGAAACAAATTCTAGTTCAAGCAACCAGCCAACATCCCCTCCCTTTCAAGCATATCGATTTCTGCTTGACTTCTTGCTGCCAAGATCCAGAAGACTTTTGAGTGGTTTTTCTGTCTACCATTGGTAGAAATGAAACAACCTGCTGTGTTAAATTAAACCTGCTTCATGTGAACCAAGTAGAAGACAGAAAACAAGCAGATTTAACAAGCTCAGGTTGGATTGCCAAGTACTTACCGCAATCCAGCAGGGGACACATGCTCCCCGGCCAGAACATTTCTCCCTGTAACACACCATGCCGTCGCCAGGAAATGATGTTGGGCGACGCTCTGGCAATGGGGCTGAAAACTTGATGGTACCATCAAGTTTCTGGCCCCATTGCCAGAGCATCGCCCAGCATCACTTCCTGGCAATGGCATGGTGCGGCGTGTCTGTTGTCCCCGCGGGAATGATCCTGCGAAGACGTCTTTGTCCCCGCCGAATCACGGTAAGTACTTGGGAAGCCTGAGCTCAGGGGAGTATTATTTCTGCTTCTGGAAAGTGGTAAGGGGTGGGTGGGATTAAAGTTATATTACAGAGACAGATACGGTGTGTCAGGATCCAACGTTTTGTACCCAAGTTGGAAATGAAACAGACCCTGTTCTTCCCTTCCCATGCTAGCCGATAATATCACCGCCACAATTGTAAGGAGATAAAGGAACATTGCTTCAGTGTGCTGATTAATTCACTTAGTGAAAGTGAATTAAGTTTTGTTTAACTGAAGGAATTTAAAGTTGCCCTGTTTAAAACTTTTATTAAAAAGCTGTTACTGCTGCATGGAGGGACATAATGAAGAGACAACATAGTCCTTCCATAATGGATTATTTATTTGGAATATTTTGTTTTATCTCTGATCGGAAATACAAGACAATGCCATAAAACCATAATTACTGGGGGGAAGCTAACAAATCAAGTGCAGTAATTTCAAAAAGGAAAATAACTAATGAAATGTCGAATGAGGCCTGTTTGCAAGATGATCAGACCCTGAGGGCTACACAAAATAATTTTCTGCAAAATCCAAACACAAAATGAAATATTTAGGAAATTCTTTCGACATTGCTGATGAAGCTGAAATATTCAGATATCCACTAACAACAATAAGTGGTTTTAGAAAGGTGAGACTTTGATAACTCACAAATGACCAATTAGTACCACCTCTGCTCAGTACTGAATATCTAAGTGAAAGGCTTCACCATCATTGCATTAGATTCTTGCACATCCTATCCACACTACAGACTGTTAGCCCCTAGGTATTTATTTATTTAGTACTTTTACATGCCACCTCTCCAGAGTCCTGCTTGAGGTAATCCTAGCCAAAGCCCCTGCATACTCCTAGCTGCACATGAAAATGATGCTGGTGAATCATATATTAAATACAGCAGAGCTGCTCAGCAGTGAAGTGCAGGTTTCACAACATTAGACTTAGAAAAAAATGCAGGCAGAAGGCAGAGTTAAAATGAAGGAAAAGGGAAAGTTTACTTTATTGAGGTAATTTCCATCTAATCAATCCCATCGAAAATACTAGTTCTCACAAGTGACTCCCCCTCTCAAATGCTGGTGATGTGCATGTTGAGTCTAATCTTCTCCTTCCGGCATGGAGAAGAGAGATAGTTGTGCATGTGCTGCTTCTTTGAAAGCAGTAAAGTGGGGGGGGGGGGAGAGAGAGAAAGTTAAATGGACTAAAGGAAACCTCTAACATAAAAAAGTGGAGCGAACACCTTACCCCCCCCCCACACACACTTTGATACTAAGACAAGCGTATCACACTCTAGTGTCCAAAGCTTGTGGAGTTGCCTTATTGCAACAAATAGTATGATGCTCCTGCTGCTTTGGTTAACCTGTGTGTGGGATTTGTAAGTGTGCACACATGAAGCATGCAGGGATTATTGTGACAGCTGGACACTGATTGCAGCAGAACATGAATTTTAAGGGAAGAGGTGCTTTAGGAACTGTACTTTAGCATAGCCAGGATGAAGTGTTTTCTGGGCTTCAAAGTTTAATATGACTGATTCATGAAGATATATTGTAATAGTGGTTCATGTATTTCTCCAGTATTGCACAAGGGTCTATGGGGGACATGAAAAGTCTGTGAGCTTGTAGTTTCTGCTTTGCAGAGTATGAATGATCCTGGGAAAGTAACTATTGCAGCATCTATAGAAGTAATATACTAGGCTTCATCAACCACTGATCTGACTTCTCATAGAAAATCTGATGCTCTGATCCATAAGGTTTCTGGTACAGGTCTGATTTTAAGTTAAGATGTCTACATTTGACTGCACAATCTGCTTTTAGATGGTTCCCCTGGTAACCATTTCAGGAATGTTACACACAGCAAATGTGAGCAGTCTCCATTTTGTATAATTTGTGGCATATGGATTTTGTGAATGGAATGCCACAGCCGTGCTTACCACAAATCTATATTTAAAATGTTAACAACAGTTGTCTGATTTTCAGTGGCAAAGCACTAACTATATGGTACCAAAATACAAACACTCTCAAGGAAACCCATTTGAACATCTCACCTAAGCAATTTGATGGCCACCTGGCTGAATAAAAATCTCTGGAAAAGTCTGCAGTTTCAATTATTTGGATGTAGTGAGGTATAAAATGAACATGATAGCAACTTTTGGTCTGATTTTCTTTGGCAGTCCTGTGCTGAGATTTATTAAGAGATCCAAAATGTGAAAGGCCTAAAGCACAGTCACTCAAAAGCCGCAAATTCTTCTGTTCTGTTAAGCTTTGTGTGCTTCTGGTCTGCAATCCCCTTTACTTTTTGCTGCTGGCAACTTTAAAGAATGGAAGAGGATTCCTTAACAAGGGCAGGGAACTATTGATAAGTCTCCAAAGTACCAGCGCAGAGTAGCACTGGGGAAGTGTTTATGGCACCTGTGCTCCCTTTCAAGGCTCAAATGTGCTGTTTAGAAATAACTATGTTTACCTCTTCTGCTCAAGTTCATTTATTTGTGGTGGGAGTTGTATAATACGCTGAGCAAACAAGAAAGCAAATAGAGGAGGAGATGTTGCCAGTGAATCACAAATACCATATTGCACCCATTGGGGCAGGGGGGAAGATTTGCTGTGCTGCTGGAACAGGGCAGCAAAAGGACTTGAGGAGAAAGGACTTCTTTGGCAGCAGAATGCATTGGCAAATGTGATGGCCACAGTCAAGAAGTCTGTGGAAACATTTGTGTACAAACATAGGGTTGTAAGAATTCATGGACTATGTTTCCAGACAGAATCTTTTCCCTCCTTTCCCCTGCCCCAAGTGGTGGCAGCCTGTTTCAAAATTTCTCTTGGCGAGTTATGAGAGCTTCACAAACAATACCACAGGATGGCAGGGGGGCCCTGCAGTGATGATGGGGAATCAAATAAAATCTCCTCTTTCTACACTCTTCCACTGAGGCAAGCCACAAGAGAATGAGAGAAAGGCAATTTCACCTGACTGCCCATTGTCCCTGCTATGTGAGAAGTGGGCAGCCAGGTGCCAGCAGGTCTCCAGCAGGGACCACAGCTCAAGGGTGACAGCGTCCCAGGTGGGTTTTACAGTACTCCCCAGCCCCAGAGTATCTCTCACCACAAGGTGAAATGTGTGCCAGGCAGACAATGCTCTTGAGGTGGGCAGACTTCACCACTGCCAGCATGATGGTGCTGGCCTCCATGACCATGTTGCCATGGTTCTCTCCAAAGAGTTTTAGCAACTGCTAGTGCCTGGATGTTGTTAAAATCTCTGTTTCCTCTTGAGAGAGCCCCAAGTACAGAGCAGGGGAAGAAAGCTCTGAGAACCCTGATGATGCCCTGCTGGGACAGGATTCCAGGGGGGGAGCAGGCTCAGGGTGCTCAGGAACAGGGACCTCATAGACATAGTTTATTATAACAATCATAGACCAGATAAAAAAGTTTTACACATAGTTAAGGATAATACGGTTCAAACAGCCCATGGCCGTTCTGGCCGTTGGGCTGGGGAAGCGCCTTTGCCTCCCAGCCGGAAGAGGCAGAAAATGGTTTGGCGCCAAAAGCGCCACATACGGGCCTTGGGAGGGGGTGGGGCAGTGAAGGCTTAAAAACCCAGCCCTGCCTCTCCTCCTCAGCAGTCCCGCATGGTTCATCGGCCCACCCTCCCACCCTGTTAATAATGCAGGTGTTTGCTGGTCGCCCAGTTTTCAGGGCCAGGTAGGAATTTTTCACCCCTTCTTGATTGGCGTTTGGAGGGGGTGTTTTCGCCTACCCTGTACTGCAGCAGTGATGCAGGTGTTTATAAGGGTGAGCTGCGTTAGTTAGATTGGTCACTTTCTTTTAGGCAGGTGGCTATGCGGTATACAGATTGCGGTCTGGTGAGCACCAGCTGACACCCATCATTTGGGGTTTATGGGGTCCTGTGAGTACAGTCTTTGTGCCTTGCGGCATGGGGTGGGGAAAATGGACTACCCTCAGGACAGCCCTGTTTAGGTCCTCTCTTTGAACCTTGCGGCTTGGGGGATGGGGCTACAGGGTTGTCCTGCATTGGCTATCCGGCCGGGTGGGAGCCCCTGCAGTGGGCTCCTACCCAGGGCAGGGTGGCTCACCCTATTGAAGAGGTAAGGGAGGGGTCCTCGACCTCTGGCCTTGACCATACCACATGCTGTGTTGCCCTTGCTGTTGGTTCCAGCTAAAGTTATCAGTTAATAAAGTGGCCCTATAGTTAAATAGTTAAACCCAACACTTGTGTCTGCATCGTTATTTCTGGCTTGGGGGGCAAAAGACAAATCTGCCATAAACATACTACTAAAATGTACATCCAGGTTATAATCCAGCAATAAAATCTATTAATAAAAAAGTAATATATATAAAATCATTAGTATATTAGCTTCTCAAATCTACATCAGAGAGTGAAGCTCCTATTTAAACTATTCTTCTGCTTAATCACCTGGGCTGTTTAATCACTCTAGTGATTGCTGGTATTTCATCAAGCAGTAATTTCTTCAAGGATATCTTATCCGATAGAAGCATAGACTGTTCCAGAACAGGGAGGATTGTCTTGCCCCTTACTTCCTTATAGAAAGGACACTGAATAAAAATATGTTCCAATGTTTCCACCTCACCAAGGGAACATCCACATATCCTTTCAATGTATGGGATCTTCTGATATCTCCCTTCTGTTACCTTAGATGGCAATACATCGCATCTAGCAAGGGTGAAAGCCATCCTGTGAGGGGGATATTCTACATTTCTTAGCTATCAGGCCATATTAAGAGTATGTGTTTCTCAGGAATTATAAAATGCGGGGTTTTTATTAGATCTTGCTGGCGTTCAATATCATGGGCCCTTTGCTTAATTAAAGATCTTGCAGTATTGATATCTTGGATCAACAGTGTCAAAAGAGAAGCCTATATACTTTAAGTTACCCTCTGTTAGACGTATCCATTTCTGTTGATACCGATCTTGACTTATTAAAGGGAGTAGACCTTTTATGTTTTTGTTTATCCTAAGCCAAAAAAATGCTGAGGCCAGAAAAATTCTTGCCAATTTTTATTTGTCCAGTTTCCAGTCGCAGTAACGAATTAGAAACATTGGGTGGGACTTGTAAAATAGATAGAACGAATTTGGTTTGAATTTTCTTCAGTAGATATAAACTGTTAGCCGAGATACCTAGGTAGATACTATAAAGGAGCTGGCTGATAACTTTAGCTTGGAAAAGTTTCAGGGTTGCAGGCATGTAAGAGCCACCTTTAATTCAGAAGGATCTTAAAATTGCATTGGATGATCTCTCAGCTCGATCTTCCCTCAGATTAGAATGAGCTGCCATAGAACCATTCTCCTGAAATACGACCCCTAAGTATGTAAATGTATTGACCTGTTCAGTTCTGTTCCCTTTCATTGACCAAGTCTTCTTCTTTTGGCCGTTTGCCAAATACCATCACCTTGGTCTTACTGTTATTAATTATTAGGTGTTCTTTACTTCAATATGTAGTGAAACTGTCCAATGCCCTTCAAAGGCCCAACGGTGTTCTTGCTAATAGGACTGCATCATCTGCATACAGCAGTATTGTTAGGTAGTGTGAGGCCAGTTTTGGAGGATGGAATTTTGGGTCAGTCATGTGTTTAACCACATTGCTGATATAAAAATTAAATAGCAAAGGGGCCAAAAGACAACCCACTCTAATTCGTTTAAAAGTTTTAACTGGGTCAGTGAGGTGCCCTTTTTTGTTATATCTCACCCTGAGGGCAGAATCCTCATGTAGGGCACATATAAGGAATAATTTTTATCAATTGTAGAGGCCTCTAATTTCTGCCATAGTCTCTGTCGTGATATTGAGTCAAAAGCTTCCTTCAAATCGATGAAGGCAGCATATAAGAAAGTTGGTCCTTTGACCAAATACTTCTCTATTAGCTGTTGGAGTATCAAACAGTGCTCCATTGTTGATCTTTCTGCCCCCAAACCAGCTTGTTCTGTTGGAATAATTTCCTCTTGTTCTATCCAAGTTGCAAGTTTATCAAGGAGGTGTCTTGAATATAATTTACTGATGATACTTATGAGGCTAATAGGCCTGTAGTTTGCAGGGTCGCTTTTTTGACTTTTTTAAAAATGGGAACTATGATAGTTGTACCCCATTGCTTGGGGACACGGCCCAATTGGTCAATGTATGTGAACAAGGGTGTGAAAAATTGTGCCCACCAGTCTGAATTTTCTTTTACGGCTTCAGGGGGAATACCATCCAATCCCAGTGCCTTTCCATTTTTTAGCCGAGCTATATGTGCTTTAATTTCTTGGAAGCTAACCGGAGGTAAGGTTCCCCAGCATTTTAGGAAGGAGAATTTGAATATAATCATCATAGCCTCTGAAAATAGGAGGCCCATCTATCAGGGGTAATATGCAAATCTAGGGGGGACGGGGACCTCTAATTCTCTGGGAGGAGGGCTTCTTCCTCCCACGATGAACACCCTTTCCACCCATTTTCACCCTCATTGTGTTCACGAAGCCCCTGTGGTCAGAGTGAGCACATGGGATCAGATCCCTGAGTCCAGAAATCTACACCAAAACCCCAGCAGCAGAGAGCAGAGCAGATCACAAGCAGGAGAGGTGGGGTGATATAAAGGCACCCACAGCTCAGTCGCTGTGGTTGGAGTGAGTGCAGAGAGAGGATCAGTTCCCTGAGTCTAGAACACTCCACAGCCAAACTCCAGCAGCAGAGAGCAAATAGCTAAGCCCCTGTGTTCAATGTGAACACAGAGACTGTGTGGCTCAGAGGGAACCCTGACTCTACTCCACACCTAAAGCCTAGCAGCAGAGAGCAGATCACAAGAAAACAGAAAGCAAAATAATGATCCAGATCTGCTAGCTCCGTGTCTCTCTCTCGCACACACTTCACCAGCCAACAAAGGAGAGGGTGGGAGCAGAGCTCACTTAATATATAGACTTCTGAGTCCATAGAACAGAATGGTAACTCTTTTATTGGCAGCCAGCAGTGCCTGTCAAGCATTGGAGGGCTCTTACTGGCATTTTTAAGGCTGGAGAATTCTGTCCCCATTGTTTCCTTTGAGTTTTGTAAGCAGTTTAATTGATTGGTGCCAGTTTGTCTGCAAAATGTAGCCATGCCATGAACTGCCCCAAAACTTCATGAAAGTTCGTGGTGGAAGAGCTGCTACGAACATCACTTCCTGAACCATGAACCAGCCAAAAGTCTTGATGAACTTTAACTTGTGAGCTGGTTCTTGCCCATCCCCAACTGGAATTGTATCTGCACATTCTGTTGGGGTTGCTCCATGAGGCTTGAATCCTGCAAAGCATCATAAATGTTTTGCTAATAGTAGCATAGATTAGTGTTGATTGACTCGCTTTTGGTTTTATTTCCAAGAAGAAGAAGAAGAAGAAGAAGAAGAAGAAGAAGAAGAAGAAGAAGAAGAAGAAGAAGAAGAAGAAGAAGAAGAAGAAGAAGAAGAAGAAGAAGAAGAAGAAGAGATTGGATTTATACCCCACCCTTCACTTGGAGTCTCAGAGTGGCTTACAAACTCCTTTCCCTCCCCCTCCCCACAATAGACACCCTGTGAGGTGGGTGGGGCTGAGAGAACTCTGACACAAAGTGCTCTTTTTCAAGGACAGCTGTGCCAGAGCTTGTGACTGACCCAAGGTCACATCAGCATGTGCAAGTGGAGGAGTGGGGAATCAAACCCGGTTCTCCCAGATTAGAGTACGCACACTTAACCACTACACCAAACTGGCTCTCCTAGTCTTCTACATACAACTGCTCTGTATACCAACTGAAAGGGCAGAGAGTGGGAGCATGCATGAGACCCCCCCCCACCTCCGTGTGATTGCCAGCTCATGAGCACAGCACCTAGGCATGGAGGAAATATCCATGTATATATTTCTTCTCCATTTTCTAAATGCTTCTGATCATAGACAGGGAGCATGCATGAGGACATTTATGCTGCACATTGGTGCCATACTTACATGCTAATGACCACAGAGAGGCTGGGGATAGGGCCAGTGTGCTCATGGCCAATCTTGCTCTCTGCTTCTTCAGTCAATGTGTGTAGTGGTCATGTGTGGAGGGCTCCTGTATCACCCCCTTTCAAGGAAGTGGTTACATTGGCACAACATTGCACTGCAAGGGCAGAGATTCTTTGACAGCATATCGACAAGGAGCAGATTCTTATCTGCACTATGCATATTGCTTGCAATTGTTGAGGAAGGAAGGACTACTGAACCAATGCACAAAGTACAAACATGTATCAACATGCAGAAACATTTGCAGTGGCTGCCATTTTTTGGCAGGGGAATCCCTTTCCCTTATTTACCTGAATCGGATACATTGTCGTTTCTTCACCAGTCGGAGAACTGGAGCAGGGATGCATGTTTGGATATTCAAGTTCAAATATAAACTCAAAAAAGCCTATGTCAGACTCTTGAACAAAGTTACTCCCAACAACACTCTCTTGGCAGTGATTTGTTTTTTGAGAGATGAGAATGTGTCAAGCTGAGACTATCTGTGTCAGAACTGACCTTCTTGGCACCAGTTCTATTATTATACAAAAATTCTAACAGCCTCCTTGATGATGGGTCCAATCACACCAATCCATCCAGCCCACCTAAATCTACAATACACCGTTAGCCCTCCCCCAACACCCGCAAGCTTAGTATCTAGCGGTGTCTGCTGTCCAAGGTCAAACATGCATACTTCCCAAGAAGGGAGGCGCCACTTAATGGAATTACAAGCTCACATGCTTTTTGTGAAGCAGCTCTCACACCCACACACTCACACGCTCAGCCCTTCCCCCAACCAGACTGACAAAAGAAACTGGGCATACAGAACCAAAGAACCATAGCAAATGAGAGCCGAGTTTGACATTCTGCCCCCCCTAAAGTCCCTCACCCCCCGGGTTTGTTAGGGTGGGTTTTATGAAAAGCTCTGACCAATTTGGGGGCATTGATGTGGTCCCTCAGGACCCATTCATTATGATGTGGTCCCTCTTGACCCATTATGATTGCCACTTGATGAGATAGTACATGTGGCCACATTTCATTTTAGAGTTTAAAATTTCTTCCACCACCTGATGGAGCTCCCCATTCACCATCAGAGGAGGAGGAGTGGGAGGTTGAGGTCTCCACTTCGAGGGTCCAGGATCCTTCTTCAGCAGACTGAAATGGAAAACAGGATGGATCTGCCACAAGGTCTTTGGCAAGTCCAGTTCTACAGCCACCTGTTAATCACCCTCACCACCTTAAAAGGTCCAACATATTTCCAACCCAATTTTCTTCCTTCTTGCACCCCTCTCAAGTTTTTGGAGGAAAGGTACACTGAATCTCCGGAGTTTACATTCCATTCCAGGGACTTTATCCACCTGGGTTTTATAGTTCTCTTTCACCTTGATCAAAGTCTGCTGGATAGAAGTCCACTGTTGGGCCAACTCCTCCCACCACTCCTGCAGATCTTTAGGCCCAGTAAGCTCTATTACTATTGTAGGGAGGGAAGCCCCTCATACCCATGCACCACCTTGAAATGGGTGGCCCTCGTGGAACTATGCACCAAGTTGTTGTAGCTATATTCCACATAGGAGAGCAAATCTAGCAATTGTCCTGATGAGAGTTAATGAAACATCTCAGGAATTGTTCCAACACCTGAATGGTCCACTTGGTTTGGCCATCTGTCTCTGGGTGGTAGGCACTACTGAGTCCTTGCTCAACCCCCAGAGTTTTTAATAAATCCCTCCAGAATGCCACAATGAACTGAGGCCCCCAGTCTGATATTATTTTCCTGGGCACAGAGTGCAGTCTCACAATGTGCTGCAGGAATAGCTGCACCAGCTTTTTGGCAAAAGGCAATTGCTTGCAGGGGATGAAATGGGCTTGTTTTGAAAAAAGATCAACCATCACCCAAATAACTGTCCGCCCTTTGCTGGGAGGTAAGTCTGTTATGAAGTCCATAGAAATAACCAACCAAGGCCTCTTGGGGTTTTCAAGAAGCTGTAATAATCCATTGGGTTTTTCAGCCTGCCTCTTCCCCATTAAGCACACTTGGCAAGAAGCTATATATTGAGAGATGTCAGTTCGCACGTGTGGCCACCAGAATTGTCTTTGCAAGAGGTATGAAGTCTTTAAGTATCCAAAATGCCCAGCCAGTTGTCATGTCCCATTTGTAAGATATCCCCCCATGGTGAATGCGACACAAACAGTCTCTTTTGGTGATACCAGCACCCGTTCTCCCCCTTTGTGAAGTGCCCTACTTTCCCACATCTTCTTGGTCGACTTCAGTAAAAGCCACCTTGAATTTTTCCACTCACAGCTTGGGACTGAGGGGCCCCTCCTTTTTTGCTCAGCTGCGCATGAGCACTGCCTCCCCAGCTGAGTGGGTGTGAACACAGAATCGATGACCTCCTCCCTCTGGCTAGCATGTTGAGGGAGGCATGAGAGTGTGTTGGCAAGGAAATTGGACTTCCCCGTAGGTGCTTGAGGGTGAATTGGAACTTGGATTAAAAACTCTGCCCATCGCAACTGCTTTGCGCTGAGGTGTCAAGGGGGCATAATGGCTCCAGATTCTTATGGTCGGCCCAGACTTCAAACAGGACCTGGGACCTCTCTAACCAATGTCTCTCTCACAGATGTAAACTCGAAACTAAGCATCTCTCAAATCCAACTTGGTGAAAATGCAGTACCATGGGGCCTGGCCAGTAAGTCTTTGATTAAGGGGAGGGTGAAAGTTGAAGCCACTGGCCAGATGAACCCCCAGGCTAAATTCTTATCAATAAACTTCCACAGTTTTTCTTTTTGGGCCAGACTTATGGAATATAATTTCCCTTGAGACATTTTGTGGACAGGCAAGATTTCAATAGCACAGTCTGTATTCTGATGAGGGTGCAATTCATCCACCTCTTCCTCTTCAAATACCCTGGCCAAGTCTATATTCCAGAGGGATCTGCTGTAGCTTTTCCTTGTCCAGGCACACCCCCTCCAGTTGAGGCTCCCCCCCCAAGTTCCATTTATGCTCTTTGCAGTGGGGATCAAGGAACCACAAGGCCCCCACACTCCATTGGATGTACCCAGGGGCTCCCCAATACAATCGAGAACTTAGCCAAGGGATTTACCATGAAAGATCTCAGTTCCCAATGGGAGCCCACTCCCACTGGGAGAAGGGCCATGCGATGCACACAAGGTTCCCCCTTTATGGGCATCCCATCCATCTGGGAGAAAACCAGGGGCTCCTCCAGTTCTCGTAATTTAGTCCCAAATCCTGTCACTGCTAATCAAGTCTTGGGTACACCCTGAGTCAATAAGGACATACACCTAAATGTGGGTGCAAAGGGAGGAATTAGCCACAGTCACAGTCATGTAAAAGAGGGGGGAAGAGGATCTCACCGATTCTGGCATGGGGGAATTCTGGACCTGCCACCCTTCCCAGTCTTTTCCCGCCAGCTGTTGCAGCTCTTCATCACTGGATGTGATGCTTTCCAACTCCTCACTCTCTCCCGACTGGAGAACTTTGGGTGGCTTGAGGTGATTCCAAGGGCCTTGATCCTCTTCTTTAGCCCTTTGCGGTCCTCCATCTTGATCTCGCTGGGGTTCCTCTCTTACAGGCAGTTGGTGGCAAAATGCCCCAGGACCCCACATCTCAGGCACAGATGTTGAAGCATTCATTATTCCCAGTCACTCCCAGGCCCCAGGAGCCGACTCCATTGCTCCCTTACTTCAACTCCTGGCACTTTCGCCATGGGTTTCAGGTGGTACATCTTTAGCAGGTTGTAGCAGTTCTCTGCCTCACAAGCCACTTGAATCCAGCCATTCAGGGTTAGGGGGTTATCTTGGACCAGCACTTTACCCAGGATGGAGTGATTCAGACCCGCCAGGCAGAACTCAATGAGCACTTCCTCCAGATACCCCTGGAGTTTGGCCGTGTGTGTCTTGAATTCATCCGAGAACTCCTAGATGGACTGGCTGCCTTGCTTCAAACCTTGGAGGCAGGTCCTGGCTTGCTCCAATTCCAGTGGGTCTTCATACTGTCAGCAGAAGGCCCTCGTGAAAGCATCCACATCCCAGATGGCAGCTGGAAGGTCTTTCAGGGCTGCCCGGATGTCCTGCTGTAATTTGGCCATCTCGCACTTCAGCTCCTGCCAGACCATCTTGATGTCGGATTCCTCGGTGAACACTTCAGCCACGTTCAGGCACTCAGGGGCATTGTGGAACAACCCCAAGACCCATCTCCAACTGACCTCCTGCCGCCTCCACCAGGCTCTTTGAGAGGGGGTCATCAGCTAGTCAGGAGCGTCCCATATCATGTGCCTGGGCCATAGATCCTTTGGTCTTGCCACCCTGGTTCTGGGGTTTCTCCTCCTCCGTAGGCTTAGGGGGTTCCTGGACCGATCCCTTTGTCTGGGTCCTGGTCCCAGTGTCCTTGCCTCCTTTACTCATCATGGCAGTGGTGTAATAGGTCGAGGTGACAAAGGCAGTTCTGACACTGTCAGACTCTTGAACAAACTTACTCCCAACAACACTCTCTTGGCAGTGATCTGTTAATTGAGAGATGAGAATGTGTCAAGCTGGGACTGTGTCAGAACTAACCCTCGGCACCATTTCTGGTATTATACAAAAATTCAAGCAGCTCCCCTGATGATCAGTCCAGTCACACTGATCCAACCAGCCCACCTAAATCTACAATGCACCATTAACCCTCCCCCAGCACCTGCAAGCTTAGTATCTAGCAGTGTCTGCCATCCAAGGTCAAGCACACATACTTCCCAGAAAAGAGAGGCCCTGCTTTTTGTGAAGCAGCTCTCACACCCACACACTCACACGTTCGTAGACTCCCTTCCCCCAACCAGACTGACAAAAGAATGTGGGCATACAGAACCAAAGAACAGCAATAACTATGGCGAATGACAGCCGCGTTTGACAGCCTTATTGGTTTCTTCAGGTATATTTGGGTATCCAGATTGATATTCAGGATTCTTGGAATACTGGTATCTGGATCCCGAATATTTCCAGAATATTCCAGAGTATTTAGGAATATCCGGGGCTGCCATTATAAGGATCCCAGGCCTGTTTTTCTTCCATTTTACAGGTTTGCTGGGCAACAGGAGGGAAGGCAGCTATCTTAGAGAATGGGGTCACATGTTAGCAGGAGCACTAGAACTGCCTGCCCAATCACAATGATTCTGTCATAGCCCATAGCATTCTGAGTGTGGGAAAAGAGGATAAAAAGCAGGCCTGGCAGCATCTTGACTCCATTTCAGGGGGAGGGTTTTTTGTTCGTTTGTTTGTTTTTAGTATGCTGTTGCTGCTCTGGTCGGTCAGTCTTTTTAATTATGCTGCTTGCATAAGAAGACCTTCTGGACATCTTCAAGACTGACTTGCTGAGAGCACACTTTATTTTAAAACATTATTTCAAGTTTTTCTGTGCCTTTTTTGTTCATTTGTTGTAGGGTTGTAGTTGGGGGGCTTTGTTTTCTTTCCCTTTTAAAATAGTTTATTGGTTTGGTTTTGTGCTGTTTTTAAAAGTGTTTAAAAGGCTTGTGCTGTTTTTGGGGGGTTCTCTGTTCTTGCATATGTTTCCATGCTTTAGTTATCTTTCACCCAGATCCTGGTATTTTGCTCCTTGTTGGCTTTCTCTTTTGTTGTGTTTTGCTGCCTCTATGTGTAGTGGTTAAGTGTGCGGACTCTAATCTGGGAGAACCGGGTTTGATTCCCCACTCCTCCACTTGCACCTGGCTGGATGACCTTGGGCAAGCCATAGTTCTGATAAGGGCTGTTCTTGAAAAAGATCAGTTTATGTCAAGAGCTCTCTCAGCCCCACCTACCTCACAGGGTGTCTGTTGTGGGGAGGGGAAGGGAAAGGAGTTTGTAAGCCACTCTGAGAAACCTTTGGGTAGTGAAGGGCAGGGTATAAATCCAATCTCTTCTTCTTCAGTTCTCAATGCCTTTGCTAAAATCCTGTGTTTTTTTTAACTCAAAAGCCTGAATGTCACTACAGCAGCCAGCAGCAATTCATATGGACAGAAGACCAGCTTAGGAGCTGCAGCATGGACAGAGTAACTACATTGGCAGTAGTTACAAGCTAAATAAGAATTATACTTTTTGTGACGATCATGTTGCCTCTGTGTTTTGTTGAAAAATCACAATAATGCATTTTACTAATGCAAAACATGATATGGAAAGCATGTTTTCTGGAGTTGGCTTTTTTAAAAAAGGGTGGTTTGTTTGGAATCTTTAGCGGCTGTTACCAAATTTATTGCTATATATACACACACTATATATACACACACACACTTTTAATCTTGTTAGCTGTCCTGAGTTATTTTGTAGAAGGGCACAATACAAAAGGAGTAAATAAATACATCAATAAACGTGTTGCTTTAAACTAATACAATCTGGCAGTGTCTTTTTAACTGCTTTGTGAAAACTGATTTTTAAAAATATTAAACAGTACTCCTAATAGTACTAGCAATCACAGAATATGTCCCTAAAGTGGGTTTTCTTTTCTGAGCTGATGAAATTTAACATTCACTGAATTTTCCAATTTCATTGTTCAGCCTAGGGGATTGTCTGAAGGCACATGATGCAGCAGTCTGGTCATTAGGAATATGCATAGAAATTCTATTCAGATTCGGGTTCTGCTTACTGGGTTTATTTTCAAAAGTTACCTACTTGGTTCAGATTAAAAGTTATTTGAATAATCATTCAAAGCAGGAAGGTTTCAAGGTATTATCTCCCAAGCAAGACACTGTTTCTCCTGATTCCCAGCCACAGATCATGCAGCCAAGTCAGCAATTGCTCTATAAATCTCCAAATACTCTGTCTTGAAGAAGATTAGAAAACCACTAATTACGCTTGGCATTTAAACAGTGCATTTCAAGTGCTGAAGTCAGCTCATCTATTCTCACAGCAGCCCTGTGAAGTAGCCCACTTCACTATCCCCATGCCCTTAATGTTCAAAGGCAACATGTTCAAGATTTCTGGAGAACATCAAAGGTTACCAACTGTTTTGTGTAATTTTGATTGGTTCTAATAAAACGGCAGTATGTGGCTTTTCTTTGGGGTTTTGCTTGGACCAACACAGCTACATGCACACAAAAACAAGTATGTGCTCCAGTTTGCAGTCTAGAAGTATCACCTGGAAGACTAAATAGCAGGGAAATGATGGGTCTGATTAAATTAAAATAGCCCTTACAGGAAAATCACCTTTAATAGTCCAGCCTTTGGTAACACATGCCTGGGTACTGGAACCCAACTTGTCATGTCCAAATACAGCAATATGATGCCTTTCTTCCCACCAATGTGGGGTAAGGATCCACTTCTCTCCTGCTGCTCTACTGAGCTCCCTCCCTTCCTGTCACACCACCATGCTAAGCCTGGATATAGGAAGCTATCCTGGAGTCTGAATGTTACACCCTCTCTCTCTTCCCCTTACCCACAATAAGAACTTATTTGATTGATGATGATAATCATGATGATGGTGCCACTTCCGACAAACTTGGATGCTTCTAAGCTGGTTGATGCCTGATGGAAAAAATTGCCCTGAATCTGAGATTAACGAGCAGGACATATTCTGATCAGGGTGTTGTTGTTGTTATGCACTCTGTGTAAGGATGCAATACCATGTGGAGACCTGTAGCTTGGATCAACCAGGCAATTTTTGCTGAAGACAGGAGCCATTGTTTTCTCCAATTCCCAGCACCACTAAAGATCTTCAGCTTCCCTTTCATCCTATTCCTGGGAGTCACCTGTTCCCCAGCAGCAGAACTTTTGTGGGGCCTTATGGACTGCAATGGGAAGAGGGAGGCAAGAAAGAAATACTCGGCGTATTAAAAAAACATTCCATCTGCAGAAATCCTTCAGTAAATGAATTAAAAATAAGTAACATTTTAATTGTTACTTAATCCCTTGGACTGCAAGAAGATCAAATCAGTCAATCCTAAAAGAAATCAACCCTGACTGTTCCCTGGAAGGCCAGATAATGAAACTGAAGCTCAAATACTTTGGCCACCAAATGAGAAGGCAGCACTCACTGGAGAAGACCCTGATGCTGGGAAAGATTGAAGGTCAAAGAAGACGGGGACGACAAAGGATGAGATGGTTAGACAGTGTCATCGATGCAACGGACATGAAATTGAGCCAACTTCAGAGGATGGTGGAAGACAGGAGGGCCTGGCGTGATCCGGTCCATGGGGTCGCAAAGAGTTGGATTCGACTGTGCGACTGAACAACAACAAACATTTTAATTCCCAGTTTAAGTGCAAATGTTTTTATCTGCTGTTTCTTATGAACAAGACCTAGTTCCACACAAGACAGCTTGTATACCACCACTGATTTTCTTCTACAATCACCACAGATACAGAAATGTTGGGTGTGTTCAACACACTGGGCACACTCTCAGTTCATAATGGGTGATGGTGAGGCCTTATATTTTGTATGCACACTTAGATAATAACTAATCAAAATCCAACCAAAGCATGCCCATTCTTTAGTATAATTAATATTACTAATCTGATGGCAACAATTTCTAATATTCAGTAAAAGAGGAAATATTTTGATATGACAATTACAGCTCACCCATTTTTCCACTAAAAAGTGTAATTCCAGTTGGGGTTTCCATGTACACTTTTTGGCAGTCATTCCACCATCTCAGGACTATTGGATTCTATATTGGCAAAGGTCTTATTTGTGTCTGTTAACAACAGTAAATGGAACAGTACATGCGGGGGAAAGCTTTACTAGTACTCACTGGCAGGCAAGCATGATGACTATGCCAACTGGAGATACAAAATCAGGGGCCCTTCCCCCTCCTTTAAAATAGGCAGTATGCCTGCTAGGGTTACCAACCTCCATGTGGTGGCTGGAGATCTCCAAGAATTACAACTTATCTCCAGGCTGCAGAGATCAGCTCCCCTGGAGAAAATGGCTGCTTTGGAATTGGTCTCAACAGCAGTATACCCCCTTGAGGTCCCTCCCCTTCCCAAACCCTGCCCTCCCTAGGCTCCACCCCACAAATCTCAAGCAAATGTTTTTCTTGTCCTAGCTTTCAAGCAATCTGGGTTGTATAGATTGGTGGCAAAGGGGATTAAGGCATAGATCCAGACTTGGGCCTATCCTTGTAACAAGCAGTCCAACTGCCTCCAGAAGACTGCTCATACTAGACACCAGACTGGTAGGCCATGCAGACTAGTGTGGTAGAAGACATCTTATACTTTTTCCCCTTACCCCCATGATAATAGGCAGTTTCCCTGTTTTGTAGAGGCAGAGGTGAAAGCTTTCCCCCTTTTGTGATAGGCAGTGTACCTACTCTGCCATGAATAGCAGAATCAAACATTGTGCTTGTACTAGCTGGCAGGAAGGCAGGGCAGCATGCAAGCCAGGAGAGAAGAGGTAATGAAACCTCTCAACACTCCTCTTCTATGATACACAGCTTACTTGCCTTATTTACCAGCCTACCTAAGGGACCGCCTTACCCCACATGTTCCCCCAAGGGCACTACGGTCGGGGAGCCGGAACCTATTGGAGGTACTGGGCCCCCGGTCCATCAAATTAACCATGACCAAAAATAGGGCATTTTCGGTGGTGGCTCCTATCTGGTGGAATGAGCTCCCAGAGGAGATCAGGGCTCTGCGGGACCTAGTACAGTTCCGCAGAGCCTGCAAGACGGAGCTCTTCCGCCAGGCTTTCGAATAGGAGCCACCACCACCACCAGTATACCACCAACGCATCAGTATACCATCGACGCCCTGGAGGACATCTGGATATGGGCATGGATTACCAAAGCCCTAAATATACTTTTTTGCATCATGGGCAAGAATGGGACGTTTAGAGGACTGCCATCTTGTTTTTAGATAGCTCTGTTTCAGATAGGTTATAAATTATGATGTAATTTTAATATTTTGTATTGTTTTTTACTGTTTTATTAGCTATATGCTGTTAGCCGCCCTGAGCCTCCGGGGAGGGCGGGATATAAATGTAAATAATAAATAAATAATAAATAAAACCAGGGAGAAATAAAAGTAGAGGTTAAGACTCAGTCCTTCCCCTTACTCTGATAGTAAACACTCTTACACACAGAGCTAGGTAAAATGTGGTCATAGAAGAGGAAGGCTAAGTGTGAGAGAACTACTGATTCAAGACCTGAGATCCCTCTATGTCTTTAATGCCATGTAAAAACAGCCATACTATAACCTCAGTAAAAATCAGCCACAGCTGCTATTAGCCACAATGGGGGGGGGGGGAGACAGGTGACTTCTTGTTTATGTGTAAAGAAAAGTGGTCTGGGAAATACTATTTTAAAACACAAATGGAGCTCTTGAGTGAGGGTTATCTCTTATTCCAACATTTGAAGTATTTTTTTCTCCCATTCTAGAATTCAGCTGGGCTGGGAGAAACATGAAATCAACTGAGAGCAATGAGGCAAGAGGGGAAGAGGGGGAAAGTTGGCTGTATCCTCTGTTTTATTTGTTTGTTGGATTGATTTATTCAATTTTTATACCGCCCTTCCCTGTAAACATGGCCCTGGAATGAAACTAAAATTCTCTGGCACATCTATTTGTGCTTAGGAACATAAGAAGAGCTCTACTGGATTAGACCAATGGTCCATCTAGTCCAGCATCCTGTTACACACAGTGGCCAACCAGTTCCTCTGGAGGGCCACAACAGGGCAGAGAGGCTGAAGCCTTCCCCTGATGTCACCTTCTGGCATTGGGGATTCAGAGGCTGACTGCCTCTGAGCATGGAGGTTCCCCTCAGTCATTATGGCTAGTAGCCACTGATAGACCTGTCCTCCACGAATCTATTTAATCCCCTTTTAAAGCTGTCTATGCCTGTGACCATCACTACATCCTCTGGCAGCAAATTCCACATTTTAATCACTCTCTGTGTAAAGTATTTCCTTTTGTCTGTTCTGAATCACCCATCACCTTCACTGGATGCCCTCGAGTTCTAGTATTTTGAGAAACGGAGAAAAATTTCTCTTTGTCAACTCTCTTCACCCCAAGCATAATTTTATAAACCTCTATCATGTCCTCCCTTAGTCATCTCTTTTCTAAACTGAAAAGTCCCAGACTCTTCAACCTTTTCTTATAAGGAAGGTGCTTCAACCTCCTAATCACTGGTTACCCTCTTCTGTACTTTTCCCACATCCGTGGTGTTCTTTTTCAGATGTGACCAGAACTGTATACAATTTCCAAATGAGGCCACACCGTAGATCTATACAGAATAGCAGCCGTTTTACTTTCAGTCCCTTTCCTCATAATCCCTAACACAGAGTTTGCCTTTTTCACCTCTGCAGCACACTGAGTCCTACTGGTGAGAAAATGCTTGCTGGTGTCCTACTGGAGTGAAAAAATTTAATTGCTCCTAAGATTATTTGGCATATGGCATATTATCACAAGTTCCATTTGGTGACTGGTGTGTTAGCCCAGATTGGTTGAAAACAGGCATAAATGTGTTTCCCAGTAGAATCAAAGGAAACAAAGAACAGAAGGAAAATATGAACAGTATAATAGCTAATGAAAACATAACATTATTAAAGAACAGACCAAAGAAAAAATGATCCAAATAAAATTTCTGTTTCCATCCCTAATGAGCACCCTAGAACATTCTTCAAGATGCTGTCCTTTATGACAAATGAACAGGAGTTACCTGGCAGAAAATTCAGTGGAAGCAGAAAGTTTAAAATTCACTGTTGTATAAATTGTGTATCAATTCTCAGTTTCTATCAAATATTAAATGCCATTGCATGTTGCCTATTGAAGATCAACCGTCAAATATTGAAACTGCATATAATTTCATAAAAATTCAAACTACAGATACACAGACAATATTTGCAAATATTCAAGAAACCACAGAATATATTTAACATTGACTATACCAAACATTCCATATTCAAATTCCTGAAGCAGAATTTTGAGGAGAAAGTTGGGAACAAATCATTTACCACTTCTTTCCTATTATGAGTGATCTGGAGATAATCTATAAGAAGCATGTGTATTTGGCTGTAAGTATGACACACTAAGGGCCATACCTGCCAATTTTTTTGACATTAAAGTATATCTCTAAATTGAGGGTGGGAAAGATCATGTATTAAGTAATACTAAGATTCCCACTGAGTACAGCAATGTCATTATTGCAATACTCATTTTTTAAGAGTATTTTATTGAGTTTTATATATTTTTACATCCTGTATTACTTGTTAGTTTTATACAGTATCTTTCAACAGCATCTAATAACCAAAAATAGAAATGTTCTCCATACATACAGTACTTGTTAATAAAACACAAAGTCTCTATATTTCTGAGGTAGTGCATATAGTCGGGGTTGACAAGCAGTAAGATATTCAAAAAACACAAACCATTTTTCCATAAAATTATTAATACCTTTCGGATTGTCAAAAGCTATTAATTGCATAGCGATTTTATCTGAAACTATCAAGTCCCACAGTTTAGATCTCCATTGCGATAGATTTGGTACCTTAAATAATTTCCAATTTAAGGCGATTAAGTTTTTTGCAGCCATTAGCATAGTAGAAATTAACTCTTCGTTCTGTTTAGACAGTTTCAGACCTGGCCAAAAATGTAACAAAAGACATGTAGGTGTATTTGGAATCTCATACTTAGTTATTTTTTTTTATTTCAGCAATGACCTTAGTCCAAAACTTTTTAATTTGGGGACAATCCCACCAGCAATGTACTAGTGTGCCTTTATTACCACAACCTGTCCAACACAAGGGAGTAGGTTTGTGTTTACAATGGAACAACTTGTCAGGGGTAAGATACCACCTTGCGTATAATTTGTAGTGTTGTAGTTTCAAATTCATATCTCTAGTTTTAAACATACTGGAAGACCAAATTGTCCGCCATTGCGCCTCTGTAAAGGTAACTCCGCAATCCTTCTGCCAGGAGTCCATGATCGATG
>NW_015164671.1:867149-910800 GCF_001447785.1 Gekko japonicus
TAGCCTTTTTACCAGACCATAGACAGTTGAGGAGCAATTTTTTCCATTGCAAAAAGTCCTTTGCCTGGATAGAAACCGGGAGGTTTTGAAAAAGGAATAAAAATTTGGGTAGCGATTTAAAAAGATATATTTTTTCTGTTAGGGTCATATTTAATTGAGCCCAGTCATACATCGTTGATTTAACTTGTTCTATTAATGGGGTAAAATTACAGGTATAAAGGTTGGAGTTATCCACAGGGAAATGTATACCCAGGTACCTCCAAGTTTTTTCCACCCAACTAAAGGGAAACATTGCTTTTAAGTTCTCTCTTTGGCCATCTAATACACATACTGGGAAAATTTCCGATTTCTTATAGTTAACAGTAAAACCTGTTACAGTACTGAATTTGTTCAAATGAGCAAGCAAATGTTTTATAGACTGTTCTGGGTGGGTTAAATAGAATATCACATTGTCTGCATACAGACTAGTGTTATATTCCACTCCAGTGATCTTAATACCAGAGATCTGCCTATCTGTTCTTATTGCATGCGCTAGCGGTTCTATGGACAAAGCAAATAATAGGGGGGAGAGGGGGCAGCCTTGCCTAGTGCCCCTCTCTAATCTTATATCATCTGATCGGAATTGATTGACAAAGACTTGAGCCACTGGGGAATGATACATAGCTTGAATTGCCTGTAAAAAAGAGGGACCAAAATTCATTGACTTAAGAAGCTCTTGTAAATAAATTGGCTCCACCCTGTCAAAGGCCTTGTCAGCATCAGTTGACAAGAGGATGGATTTATAAGAATTCCTTCTACAGTGGTGTATAATATTCAGAGTTTTACGGACACTCTCAGTAATGGATCTACCAGGCATAAAGCCCGTCTGGTCACTATGGACATATTCTGTTATTATTTTATTCAATTGTGAGGACAATAGGGTAGACAAAATTTTTAGGTCATGGTTTAAGATCGATATAGGTCGGTATGAGGGTAGCAATACTTTATCTTTCCCTGGTTTAGGGATGACTATTATACGCGCTTCCGTCCACGATTTAGGCATAGTTCCTGTATTCAAAACAGAATTTATAGTTGAGGTAAGTTGGTCTACTAAAACTGACTGGAATTTCTTGTAAAATTCTATTGGAAATCCGTCTCTGCCCGGCGTTTTGTTATTTTTAATTTTTGCTATGACTTTAGAGATTTCTTCTGGGGTAGCCGGACGGTCCAAGAATTCCTGATGTTCCCTGGTGTTCAGTTCTATCAAATATTAAATGCCATTGCATGTTGCCTATTGAAGATCAACCGTCAAATATTGAAACTGCATATAATTTCATAAAAATTCAAACTACAGATACACAGACAATATTTGCAAATATTCAAGAAACCACAGAATATATTTAACATTGACTATACCAAACATTCCATATTCAAATTCCTGAAGCAGAATTTTGAGGAGAAAGTTGGGAACAAATCATTTACCACTTCTTTCCTATTATGAGTGATCTGGAGATAATCTATAAGAAGCATGTGTATTTGGCTGTAAGTATGACACACTAAGGGCCATACCTGCCAATTTTTTTGACATTAAAGTATATCTCTAAATTGAGGGTGGGAAAGATCATGTATTAAGTAATACTAAGATTCCCACTGAGTACAGCAATGTCATTATTGCAATACTCATTTTTAAAAGGATTCCCTCCCCACACACATATATTTTTCTTCAACAGCAAGCTGTTAAGGCAAATTACACGTGCAGCTGAGAATATGACCTGCAGCGTCTTTTAGCCGAGCTGAAATGTTGAGACCAGAGCTGTTTTTAGCACTGTGATTTGCAGTTATACATGCATGCTACATTGTCTCCCATGTTCCCAGACTGATTGCCCGTGACATCATGGCACAAACAATATATATATATTCCACCTTTCCAGAGAGTCAATCACAGAAAACTAATCCCAATCATAATAAACTACCTCTATACACTGGAAACAAGAAATGCCAATACCCCTACGGTGGCTAGAATAACAAAAGCCATGCATGAGTAAATAGGCAACCATGCCATGGGGAAAAGCAGAAGGTTCTTTCTGTCCTTAGGCCAATGGAATCTAATCAAGGCCCTGCATGGCTGCTTTACACATGAGATAGAAAAAAAGAATCACCAGAGAACCGAGGCTGTGGGAGAACCGCACTGCATATGAAAGCAGCAAGGGGGGTGGGGTAAGTCGTGCACTCGCCGCTGTTTTATTAGTACAGGAATTCTTTCTTATGTCCGATTGGTCACAAGAAATGCTTCTCCAATGTAGGAAGAATGTTTTAAAAAACTGGTAGCAGAGCCAGAGGCAGCTCCTGAGGGGTGCTGGAGGGCAGAGACCTAAACAAACACCATTTCTTCTACATTTAAAAGCTGACAAATGAACATATTACCAGACTCAAAAAGTTTGCTTCTTTAATACCATTGCTGTATTCATTGCAAAAGGAGCTGCAGTGGCTCAAGTGGTTAAGACGCTGAACTGCAGGCTGTGGAAGGTCAGTAGTTCAGCAGTTCGAGACCCGAGTTGCCACATGACGGAGTGAGCTTCCGTCTCTAGTTCCAGCTCCTGCCAACCTAGCAGTTTGAAAGTGAGAAATTGCAAATAGATAAATAGGGACCACTTCGGTGGGAAGGTAACAGCGTTTTGTGCGCCTTGGTGTTTAGTCATGCCGGCCACATGACCACGGAAACGTCTTTGGACAGCACTGGCTCTTCGGCTTTGAAACGGAGATGAGCACCGCAACCCTAGAGTCGGATTCGACTGCCTTTTGAGCAAGGGAATCTTTACCTTTTTATTCATTGCAAAGACTACGGTATTTTCTTAACTTATCACTTTATTTTTGTTGTTTTAAAGCTGATGCTTTTATATTACTTTAGTCGTGCTATTCAATATGGACTTCTTGTTGTTGTTTCTAGTCCTTATTATAGAAAGATGGCACAGACTTTTTTTAAAAAAAGTAATCAGATCAGTTAATGAACTAACTGGTGTAGTGTAGTGGCCAAGGAAGGGAAATGGTCAATTCCTGGGCTGAATGTCTCCTGCCTGTAAAATCACTGGGGCCAATCTCATCCTAGAAGGTTGCCTTAAATAAGCCAATATTCTCCCAACCTCCCCCCACCCCACAATATGGGGATAATAATACTGGCCACTCTTCTAGATTTCTCACGATAATTACAGAGATGATGGCTGTGAAGTAGGAATTGCCACTTGTGGATGTAGGCTATTAACTTCTAAGTGGAAGCAGGAGAAAAGATAACTTATGCTCCCTCTGCGAGTTCCCTCAGCAGTTCTTCCAAACATGCTTCCTGTAGCTTCTGTGCAGCACACTTGAAGAGGAGAGGAGGGAATGGCAAGTGGGGTTACCGACCTTGAGGTGGGGCCTAAAGTTCTCCCAGAATTACAAATCTCGTCTCTAAAGGTCAGTCCCCTGGAAGAAAAAGAGGGCAGACTACATGGTGAACCATAGAGTCTAAGGGAAATTGTAGTGTGTCTACAGATTGTGGATGCACTAGGTAGGGTTGCCAGTCCTCCAGCAGGGGTGGGGGATGCCCAGCCCCTGTCTCTCATTTCCTGCCACCAATCAAAGTGGTAACAGTTGAAAAATAAAAAGAATTGGCCATCTGGCCAATGGTGTGACATCACTTTTGAGGAAAACATGGAAGAGACACGGATGCAAACATAGATGCAATCAGTTCCACCTGATATCCATAACCTGATAAACACCAACAAGAGGCCCTCAGTATTTGACTCAGCATGTAAAGTATGGAAGATGGCTTATAGAATAAGAACAGGCTTTGGCAGTTGCACAGACCTGTTGTTTAAATGGGGCAAAATACCAGGACTGAAATGCAATTGTGGTGCAGCCGGCCAAACTATTTTCCATCTATCTCAGGAATGTGAGTGTTGTGCTTTCCAGAGAGATGTGATGGAGCTCTTTGAACTCTCCCCAGCTGTGACTGAGTGGATTGAAATCTAGATATTAGTATTAAGGAGGATTGCCCAATTAGTCTATATACCCATTGTATTAACTTGGCTATATATTTTATATTATTATACACTTCCTGTGTGTAACTCTACCATACAATAAATAAATAAATACATAAATAAATAAATAGAAGAGACATCAGTCATCTCTCAGAATCACCACAAATTCTATGATTTTACCATAGAGTTTCCAGGAATTCCTAGAGAAGCATAACACCCAGAAGTGACATTATGCTGATTGCCACCCTTGCCATGTCCCTGCTCCCCTGGTCTACTGCTGGTTGCCAGGCTGGGCCTTGCAACGCTAGGTCTGGGACTTGTTTTGGTTATAGCATACCATAATAACAGTGTGGTATACCAGAGTGAGAGTCTAGGAGAGACTGTGCTCTGTAAAGATGTTAGAGGACAGTTACAGATTGAAAGAGGAAAGGGACTGCTGTAGGTTGGTGTTCTCTTGTGGGCATTGAGATTGGATTTCTCTCCTTAACAATAAGAAAAACCTGAAGAGGGTTTTGAGAAAGTTTTTAAGTTAAGTGGACAATAAGTGGATAGTAGCCAGTTATGCCAGCGCAAATATTTATGATCAAACAGTATGCCATATAGAACACATGCATATCAAAGCCTAAAAGTGATGTACGGTGGAAGTAAAAGACAAGCGGTGGGCTGATATGAAGTATGCATGTTCTGTAAGAAAAAAAATTGTCATAATTTCAGATCTGGGATTGTGGGGAAGGCTTTACCATGATTGCTGGTTTACAAGTAGGACATTACCGGTTCAGGATTCAAATTTCTCTGTGTGTGTTTGGGGGGGGGCAAAAGTTAAAGACCATTATTTTCAATGGGGAACCAATTTGAGGGCCTGGTGCAGCTCTTTTTAAAGACAATGGAACCAAATGTGAGCAGAATGCAGTCTAAAGACCCTCTAGATTTCAAGTTGAATGGACAAAGGGGTTTAATTTAACAACCTCTCAAACTGCCTCTCAGAGCAAGCATACTTCCCTCCACTGGCTGGGCAGGATAGCACTGTTCATCTGCATTTTTAAAATATTCCCATCTGCATTCATTTTTAAATGTAAACTTACAGTGAAATACTGACATAAAACAAATTTCTTTCTGGTGAAATCTCTGCATTTGCCATCCTTACTTGTTGTGGCCTTTTTCCTGATCCTAAAAATGTGGAAACTTATTCACATAAATTTGGAACTGAAGATATAGTACTGAGCACTCACAGCTTGACACAGATTCCTTCCTTGTTTTGGGGCTTGTCTCCAAATGGGTTTGTCTGGAAGCACTCACTTCCTTATTCCTTGCAAGAATCTGATTTGAAGACAGAAATGCCATTGCCTGAGAAATCAGTAGAATAAAAGAAAAACAAGATGCCTGCTGCTGCTGATGGTAAGCATGCAAACACACACACACACAAACCCACTGATGGGGGGGGTCCATAATGCCTAAGAATCCCAGTTTGTTATCATTTCATAAAATCACTGGATGTGAGGGTGATCTGGCTGCGACATCTGTCACCCCATTGATCACCAGGGTTGATTCAGCTGATCTGGCTGGCTAGGCAGGTGTCCCCTACCTCCCTCACTGCTCCATGTGCGTCCCTCCCAAAGCTGCGCGCTCAGTTGAAGAGGACGACCATCCCAGATAGGAGTATACCGTTCTTCGGTCAAGGGTATACCATAGCTGCACTCCCCTGCCAGAACCTCCAAACAAGCTCAAGGTCCATTTGTAGGAGAATGTCATAAAGTCACTATCATGGCCTGAAACAGTGATTTTTATGCTCTGATAATGATTTTCACATATATTTTTGGTTTCGGAATTCTGGAATGCACATTCCTAAATATGAGGTGGGAAAATAAGATTTGAATTTTGGTCTGATTATGTAATATCATAGGAAGGGGAGAATTCGGATGATCTGAGCTTTCAACTGGACATGAGCTCACATGATTTGACATGGATTCCCCTCCCCAAACTGCTCCCCTCCCCAAACTGCATCCCCTCAAGCACTACCCCCAAATATCCATGAATTTCCCAAGCTTGAGTTAGCAATCCTAATGGTAAGACTTCAAAGATGGGAGTGGAGAGCTGCATCCAATTGTCTTTGAAATCTTGTCATCCTTATAGTTCAGCCATTAAAATGTAAGCTGTAAAAGGACAAATTTGGGATAAGTGGTAAGAAATAGCAACAAATGTGAAGTGCTTTGAACACTTTCATAAATGGGAAAGAATAATTTATTAACCCCAGCACCCTCAATAGAGCTACTGACTTGTAGTGAATAGTCCATGTATTCTGCTATACTGCTATGTCTTTGCTTTTTTAAAAAGAAAAGGCTGATAGAAAATATAGTTCCCATAGATTTATGATTCTGCCTCCTTCTCCAATCTATTGCTTATCCTGTCCTATACCCCATTTTCAAACCAGGCTCCTCTTCCCAGTGTGGCTGCCATGGCAGCTGCTTCTTCATCTAATATATCTGACATCAGTAACTGTGATGAATGGTGTGTTGACAGTCCAGCATGCTTCACTGAGAAGCAAAGGCCTGAACAAAGTGAATCAAACTTGTCTGCTGCTGGTCCTGTCAATACCTATCTGCCTGTATAAAGGCCCAGACTAATGTCTGGCTTTAACAACGGTTGCTGCTTTCTGTGCAGGAATCAAATTGAATCATAACACTCAAATAAGTTCAGAAGCAACTGCAATAAATACACCTATCAATAAAGTTGTTTCTTTTAAGGAGTGGACATTAAAATGTTTCTAAAAATGCTGTGTGTGTAAAATGATTGTTTTCATTCACAAGCCCCCCCCCCATAGGAGGGCTTTTACACTGGCCACATGTGATGCCATGCTGTCCAGGAATTTGGAAGGAAGATATAAGAAGACCCCATATTCTGAGAGGACCTGCCTTTGCACTCTACTCAAGGTGGAAGCAATAGAACTTTTTATTCATTGCCCGTTTTATAAAGAAATACGCAACATAGCATTTCTGTCCCTTGTTGATAGATCCACTGTTGTGTCAGACAGGGCACGCTTAGATAAACTATTAGCAAATGAAAAACCAACTATTACTAAAGCAACAGCCGAATTCTATGCTCAGGCAATTAGAGTACATAATAAATTTAGTTCTGTTTCTGAGTTCTGTGTTCCAATCTAAATTTTATTAGGAATTAGATTAAATAGTATTTGTCTAAACTTTTAGGTTTATAATTAAATGGTTTTATGATGTTATCTTATTAACTTTATATGTATTTTAATTATTTTAATCAACGTTTATATGTATTTTACTCTGGTATAATTCTATATCTGCTCTTCTAATTGGAGTGTTTTAACATCTATACCTTCGAAATGATTTGCTGTGTGAACTTGTATTTGGTTGTGGACTGTAATAAATTATTCATTCATTCACTCACAAGGCAATTAATTCATTCACAAGGCAAAAAGAAAAAGATTGTTGCATTACTGAAACAAACAGTCTCCATATCTGCCTAGCCTTGCAACTGTCGATTTGGTCTCATAGCAAAAATCCCTCACCTTCATCAGGCTTGAAGCAGAAATGAGAGGAAAAAAGGTACTTTCAACAAATTTCCCTCACTGAAAATTGCAAAATTAAAAAAATTCAAATAGTTTGAAACTCTATGAAGCTCATTACCAGTAAAATTAAAAATCAATGCCAAAATTTGACTTCATCCATCTAAGAGTGATTTACAAAGTAAGAATGTTACTGGATGAGAACAAACACACAAAAGTAGGGTTAGAACCAGATTAAATTTTCCATGGGTTGAATGGAACTTTTCTGCCTCCCCTCTCCCACTGCAGCCTGCTGGACTCCATGAAATGTCTCTCCTTGGGTTTAGTAGGTCCTGAGGAATGACACAAGGAGGGTCTGAAATGGGAAGAAGAAACGGTCAGTTTAGTTTAGATCCAGCCCCTTATGTGAGAATAGGTTGCTTGTTGTTGTTATTTTTAATGGCTTGTGGTTTATACTGTGATTTTTATTTGTAAACTGCCTCAAGCAGGACTCTAAATTGATATTCAGTAGTCGCTTTTTCCAGTCCTACTTGTATCATTAACTCTCTCCCACCTATTGCTACTCTAATGCCATGTATTTTTGGCTATTGCTTCCTTTTTATTCATAGACAAGGGGGGGGGACCCGCGGTACTTGCGGGGGGGCCAGTCTCTCTCTCTTCCCCCCAGTCTGTCTCTCTCTCTGTCTCTCTCCCTCCCTTCTCTCTCTTCCACCCCAGTCTCTCTCTCCCCCGCCTTCTCTCTCTTCCCCCCCAGTCTGTCTCTTTTGCTCTCTCTTTCCCCCGTCGCTGCGTGGCCCGCACGGCTAACATCTGCCGGGCTGTCTCCCCCCCCACTGTTCCCCCTCCCCCCCACCTTCTCTCTCTTTCTCTTTTTCCCCCCTCAACCGACGCCCGCGCCGCTTACATCCGCCGGGCCTCGGCAGTCTCTCTTCCCCTCCCCGACTTTCTTCCCCCTCCTCACCTGTCTCTCGCTGCTGCCGCCGCCGCTGCTGGGTCTCTCCGGCCGTTCGGTTTCTTTCCCACGCACGGAAGCCAGGTAGGTCGCAGAGCATTCCGTGCGCACGTGCACGGAACACTCTGGCACTTTCGGGGGGATTTAAACATCCCCCCGAACGTTTTTTCAACATTTAGCATTTTTGTGCACAAGTGGGGACCGCCCCACATGTGCACAAACCTCTCCCTCCCCCACATGTGCACAAACCTCTCCCTCCCCCCAAGTGCCTCCGATGTCCGGATCTAAGGATCCGCACAGAGGGGGCCAGTTCAGTATTAGATATATAGATTAATCTTGTCTGTCAGACCAGTCAATTGGTGACTGTATAGTGATCACAGTGATGTTGTGATGCTATGACTTAGCTACATACTGACATTAGTGAGGGCAAATGAAGTCCACTGAAACTGAAGGCAGTCCTTACTCTCTTAGTCCATGAATTATCCCAGCCAATCAGGGATCAAAAAATGAATGGCCTTACATCACTACATTATTAGCATATCACATTTGGCTACCTAATGATTTATTTATGTTATTTATAGTCCACCTTTCTCACTGGGACTCAAGGAGGATTACACAGAGCGAGTCACTACAATCAACAGGACGAGATGTTCAGTAAACAGTTAAATAGTATTTGGATTGTAGAACCAACCAGAAATCTAAACAACAGAACTAATGCAAAACATAAGTGTGAACATGACACATTAAATGATGCAAAATTACACAGTAGGATCCAACTTACAGAAAACAATACCCAGTTGTACAGACCACAGTCCCTAATAATTTTTCAAAGTAACTTTATGAAGAATTTCGTACAGTGCTACCCTTTCACCTGCGTAGAAAAGCCCTCTTGAATAATTCAGTTTTACATAGTTTGTGAAAAGCCAAGAGAGTGGGATCCTTCCTGACCTCAGGCAGGCTAATCCCATAAGGTGAGGGCCACAATGAAGAAGGCATATATTCAGGCAGTTGTTGGTTTTGCCCATTTGCAGGCTGGCACCTGTGGAAGGCCCTGCTTTGAGGAAAGAAGCTGTCATGGCAGAGCATAGTGGGAGAGGCAGTCTTGCAGATATGAGAGTACAAGGCCATGAAGGGCTATGGATGTGATATCCAAGCCAGCCAGCAGAGATACAAAGCAAGAAAGGTCAATGTAAAGGAGCATGTTAATATTTTTACAGGTCTTGCAGAAAAAAATATTGAGATGGGAGGCACTTATATTACCAAATGGCTCCTTAAAATTGTGAATTTAATTAGGCTCAATCTTAACTATACTGCTTATGTGAACACCCTTTCTAATTTACCAATCCAGGCCTAGTTTATAAAACTAGTTTCAGGATGTACAGTACAATTGTGTGCAGAGCTACTCTAAACTAAATACCCCCTGAAATCAGTTTAAGATTGGAGTAATGCTGCATAGGCCTGGACTGTTTAAATGGCATCCTGTAGATCTGATAACATTTCATCTCATAATAATGACAATCCACCCAGCACAAAATGATTCCCAAAAGTAGTTACTATATTTTATTTACTATGTTTACTGGGTTAGATCCAGTACAGTATTTCCACATGTACAAAGACATCTATCCACAGAGCATGACTTCCTTAGCCTCCCCTAATGTCCCCCCAAATCTTGTTCCTGGTTGTCCCCTGTCCCCCAGGAAACGATTTCAGGGGGTATTTAGGACTATCATGAGAGGAGGGAGCAAACAAAATCACACTCTGTGGGCAGAGATCCTCATGCCCACAGGTACACTGTGCTGGATTCAATCCCAGGAGTACAGGTACTATAGCATAACAACATATTCCCCATCACACTGTCCATACTATCAATTGTATGCTGCTTTTCCAAAAGAAAATACATTATAGTTTACTGAAGGATATTCTATTAATCCAGTCTGTACCATTTCAGAAAGCTGGTAGACAATAATGTGACTGAATGCTTCCCAGTCAAAACCCCAAAAAAGCATGGTTTCATGGAGAAGAGCCTTTAATCTTCTCCTGAACATATCTCCTTAAGCCATTTTCCTAATGCGGTAACTCTGTGTATGTACAGGGAGGCATTTTAAATGTGGGAAACATTCAACCATCCTCTGACTTGCATTCTGAAGCAGTAACCTATGATTTTACGGATGGTGTAAACTGATCTTTATATAACAACGTACAGGTATTATCCAAATGATGGCTGACTTGTGGCAACCCATGGGGTTTTCAAGGCAAGAGATGTTCAGAGGTGGTTTGCCATAGTCTGGCTCTGCATTGCAGCCCTGGATTTCCTTGATGGTCTCCCATTCAAAGACTTACCGGGTCTGATCCTATTTAGCAGCAAGCCTGGGTTATTCAAGTCAGGGCAAATAATATAATATATAAAATAATATTAGGGTCACACAATGCCATTCCTCATCTGCATCTGCATTCATGCTGCCACATGTACATGTGTGTAAGAAGTGCCAATTAGCACTTCTTGTATACATATAAATGCATAAATATAAATATAAGAGCCAATTAGCACTTCTTGTATACATATAAATGCAAAAAATGCAAAAAACAGATCTAAAACACTAGATAATGCCGTCATAATGGACACTAAACAATTTCCTTCACAGAGGGTCACAATGGAATGAAAAATTCCACGAGTAAGCAAGAATATAGTTTCCTGCTTATGCTTCCTGCCCTATCTCTGCACTTCAAATCCTGTCTTTCTAAAGTAGTCCTCCTTGTGTGTTCCTCTGCAGAGGAAAATTTTACATTGGAATTGACCCCAAGTGAGATGATTATTACATTCTCCCCAGGTATTAATGACAGGGAAACTAACAGAAATCTACTAAATTGCCAGTAATAAAAAGAATTCTATTTTGGTAAACCCTGGGTTAGGTAAAACTTGCCATGAAAAGAGGGAGTGTATAAAGTGGGCAGTAAAACTAGCCTGATTCTCCACAGTTGGTAGTAATAGGTAGATTAAAGTAATGTGTGGTGCGGCTGGGATGCAATTTGAACAATGAATGTAATCTTGACACAATGTATTGCTGCATGCCAACAGAGTTCCCCAAGAGAAAGATCATTCACACTCATTAAGAAACCATACAAGTCTGGTCAACCACCACTTTTCACACTGTCATTGTTTTCAGATATCAAACCTGCCTTTTGCCCAAATACTGTCCTTATTTATGCCACATGTAAGGTTCAGTGGATCACACATTGTTCTAAATGATAATCAGATGTAATTACTCATGTTATAACCATCACCCATCCCAAAATCACTTGACAGAGTCCTGTATCTCTGAGTGAACCACACAGATTCACTACAAATATAATAACTTGATTTTAAATTGAATTTATAGGCCCATTAAGCAAATTAAAAGAAACCCAATCACAGTTCAGGACTAAAATAATGACTGAAAAAAACATAAATGATTAACTTATTTGCATGTTCAGGTTTTATTTGTAATCATCAGTACTAACTATTTTTATTAATAACCCTTATAAGCTTGCTTTACATACCTATACAGTCCTACAGTAGGGAAGTTGACTTGGCAATAAGCTACATATTTTGCTATTGGAAACCTGTTATCATCAGTGTGGGATCTATCATGAGGGGTTCCATAGAATACAATTCCATCCCCCATGCAATCCTAAACCCTAGAAAGACAGAAGTAATGCTGGCTGAAAAGGTAGAGGTCTTGAAGGATTATATGTAGGGCCAGTGCCAGGGTCTTTTGCACACTAGGCGAGGCTACCTTCTAGAGCC
Organism: Gekko japonicus; assembly: GCF_001447785.1. Lineage (NCBI taxonomy): Eukaryota > Metazoa > Chordata > Lepidosauria > Squamata > Gekkonidae > Gekko > Gekko japonicus. The sequence continues at coordinate 879,413 of NW_015164671.1, forward strand.
TCCCCCCCCACGCACCCACCAATTTTCAAACATAAATGCATTTTAGGAAGAATGAAAACACAAAATTTGAAATTACTAATTTCTTTGTTTTTTAATTGTGAGAACAAGTAATACAATCTCCGATTTTCTCTCTCTAACAGAAAAACACAAATCACAAAGCATTTTGAAAAAGCCTGTTAATTGTGATGATATTTAAGCCTGTTTAATGTGTGCCTTTTCTTTACCAAATTTTGTCACCAATTCCTTCAGGTCAAGTGCTGATGCTGTTCCCCACTCACAGCTGTGCACCCCCAAGAACAATGCAAAGGTCCTAGCCCCAGAGTAGGGTCACCTGCCTCATACTGATGCCTTTTCAGGACACTGCCTTGGTAACTCGCTCAGACTGGAGAGGCTTAAGAGAAATGTGCTGAAATGGATCTATCTCCCACCCATCCCTTTACAGCCTTGGCAAAGGATCAGAAACACGGATAGGCGTGGGCCTATTTCCTCCAGGACGTTCTGCTCTGGCTTGGGATCCAACCCAGGCTGCGATTTTCATTAGAATAATAGAATCATAGAGTTGGAAGGGACCTCCAGGCTCATCTAGTCCAATCCCATGCACAATGCATGAAATTCACAAATACCCTCCACACCCTCAATGACCGCTGTTCCACACCCAGAAGATGACCCCCCAAAAAAAACACCTCCAGGATCTCCAGCCTGGAGGAAAATTGCTTCCTGACCTCAAAGCGGTCATCCACATTTCCCTAGGCATGTAAGAAAGGGTCACAAGAACTCAAAACTGATGCAACCCTTCCTGCCCTGCCTCTCGTGATCCACCTAAGTTCACAGAATCAGCATTGCTGTCAGATGGCCATCTAGCCTCTGTTTGAAAACCTCCAGCAAGGAGGAGAGCCCATCACCTCTCGAGGAAGCCTGTTCCACTGAAGAACTGCTGTGTCAGGAAGTTCTTCCTAATGTTTAGCTGAAAACTCTTCTGATTAAATTTCAACATGGTTCTGGTCCAATCTTCTAGGGCAACAGAAAACAACTCCATACCATCCTCTCTATGACAGCCCTTCAAGTGCTTGAAGATGGTGATCATATCAGCACTCTCATTTGGAGCACTCCCATAACTTTGTCTCCTAAGCACTTGCTTTACTGAAGGTGGCATCATGAAGTGGTTACAACTCTGAGGAAGGGGAACGTTGAAACGGGTTTTAAACTGGCTGCCTGTTAGCCAGATCTTGCCGATAACTGAATTAATTACTTCCTGTGAGGATTCGATTTATGAACAATCTGCACACTGTGTGAACATCTTATATATAATGGACATGACTTTGTCAGTCTCTTCATAGGAACTGGTTTTGTAAATGGTTGAAACATTTGGATTTGAAACAGCCACATACGATCATGTTGGCTTCTCCACATTTGGACTGTGACTGTTAAATACTGTGAGAGTCCCTTAATTTCTTGTTTATTGGGTTAATTATTTATGATATAGCAACAAGTGAAATTTATCTTAGTAATTCATCATGGTTTTGTTTTTTCACTTTGGGCACTTTATTTCCGTGATTCTCTTGTGGTATTTTCCTGCAGATGGAAAGGAGGACATGGTTGTAGGTGCCACCCGCATAAGCACCATCTCCCCCCACGCTGCCAGAGAGTTTTAAAAAACCAAATCAGCAATCCAGAGATTGTTGCAGAATCACGGCATGATGATGACCTCTAGGTCCTCTGAATCACTAGCTTTCATTTTTTAAAAAATTGGTGGTGGAAAGTGCCATCAAGTTGCACCCAATTTATAGTGACTGATGTACAGAGGTGGGTTGCCATTGCCTGCCTCTGCGTAGTGACCCTGGACTTCCTTGGTGGTCTCCCTTCCAAATACTGACCAGGGGGGATGCCCCCCGTTCTGCCCCAGGTCCTCCTGAGCATTCAAAGGAGGAGGGGCAGCTCTGCAGAGGGAAGCACAAGGACCAGTCAAGCCCAGAGCAGCCAAAAAGCTTGCTGCTGCCACCCCAAACCATGCACAGCCAGCTGTGGCATCTCTCATGAAAGCCAAGCGGCTCTCGGAGAACAATAGCAGAGGAGATCAAGGTGCTCCAGAGAGGAAGGCGAGCAGAAGGGGCCTTGGCCGGGGCCACCAAGCCTGGGAAGAGAAGCAAAGGACTCCTACCCACTCCCTCAGTGCCCCTGGCAGTTCCCCCCACTTCTGGGCACACCTGCCTGCCATTTCCAGCCACTTTGTGGTGCTCTGGGGTGGGCAAAAGTGCCTCAGCGAAGGGCTTTTGGTGAGGGAGGGGCGGAGCGGGAACAGGGGGCAGAAGGCCAGCGCAGCCTACTTTTTCAGGTGGGACTCTAGGCAACTGCCTAACCCTGTCTTATAGACGAGCCAGCCCTGATGATATGGGGTTTCAGTGGGGTTCAGCTGAGCCTGGCTGACTCAGTTAAGAGCCCAGTATAGTCCCTGGGCTCAGTTAAGAGCCCAGGGACTGTACTGGATCCAGTATTACTGCTGGAAAAACAAATTAATGTATCCATGACAAATACTTTCTTCCAACTCAGCCCAGCCCACAAGATGGACCTCTATCTTGATATAGATGATATGGCCTCCTGAATCTGTGCCATGTTATCATCAAAACTAGACTACTGTAATGCACCTCACACAGGTATCCCCTCAAAGATAATTCAGAGACTTCAGTTGGTACAGACAGAGCATACATATTATTCCCATGCGGCAGTCACTCCATTGGTTGCCCATCAGTTACTGGGCTCAATTTAAGGTACTGGCTATCCCACTCAAAGCCCTCCATGGCCATGGTCCCTCATATTTGTGAGACTGTCTCTCTGTCCATGCTCTGTCATGACAACTTCACTCAATCTGAGCAAGGCGCCACCCTGCAAATTGGCAAAATCAACAACAATACACATCCATTCTGTATTGTGGCTCTCACCTTTTAGAATGCTCTGCCTGATGAGGTCAGGAAGGGTCCCACCCTCCTGGCTTTCCACAAGCTATGTAAAACCCTACCTATCTTCAAAATGCCCAACATCCCTAAGGGACTCCCTGCTTAAACCAGCAGACCTCCTAACTCTTCTCCCACCAAATCCAACAACCCTCAGCTCCGTCAGTTGGCCAGCATTTAAATTGCCAAACTTTTCCTTTCCTTCCTTTTCAACATTCCAATCCACCATTTGAAACTGATTGGCTGAGACTCCTGGAGGGCAGAACTTGGTTGTCTGTCACAGTTTATGCCCCACTTTTTCCATGGGGAAAAACAGGAACAAAGAATTGATCCAGTTTCTCTGCCATCTCCCAATCTTCCTTCCAGTAAATGATCAAAATACAAACACAGTTATTCCTGATATTAAAGAGTGGTCAGCAGCCTTTAAATGTTAATTGTACTGCCAATTCTAAGATCCACCTCAACTGCATGTGGGGCTAGACTGACACACTGAGGCCCCACAGCATTCCCAAAACATACATTTAGAAGTGTCTCATAATCTGTGGCCTCAAACTGTAGTTTACTTAAACAATGCATAAATCCAGCTCTGGTTGTAGATTTGTAGGAGCTTCTGAAAGGTCTTGTTTAGGCAAGGAATAGCCTGCATGGCCCTTTGGTCCCTTCAGCTTTAGAATCCCTCATCTCAGCTTTGGTAATAATCACATTTCTATTGTTCAAAAAAGGGAAGCAGCATTTTATCCCATAATGAATGATGTTCCTCCCAGTGATGATACTTGAGTGGCATACCAGTATTTCATAAGGTGATGGGGGAAAGGCACATGCACCGCAGTAGGCTGGGCATGTGTTTCTGTGCACAGCTCTACTCTACAGATGCCGGTATCCAGTAGATACTAGAGCTGCCTGTTAGTAGTAAGTCTGATCAGCTGTTTGGAGTGGTGAGGGGATGATTTTCAGTCCCTGTTTTTGATAGGAGAGGCAAATGTAAGCCTACATTCAGATTTCTTGGCCTGACCAGTTCTATTGGCCATCTGGTCAATGAAATATATTTAGTTCCTGATCAGCAGATAGGAAACATGCATGCAATTTCTGAACATAAACATCCAGCGAGGGGTCCACACGTTTGCACATCCTTTCTGCATGTTTTTTCCGATCCCTCAAAGGGGATCTATGTCCAAAAAAATCAAGTAGTTTTGGGCACAAAGGCTATATTGGAATGCTTTTCTCTTGGAAGACTGCTGTGTTACACTGTGAAGAATTTCATCCTTCATTATCCCTTAGCTGCTCAGAAATTGAATCTTGTAACTCTTGCCAGAGAAGTCATAATTAACATTTACTGCTTTTTTAAAAATAATACTGAGCCAACATAATTGGCCATCAAATTGTTGTGCAGAAGATGTTGATCATTCCAGTATTTTCAACCATACTTACACAGCGGATATTACTGAGCACCAGCAGTTATCTCTAAAGGAAAACAGACAAGTGAATTAAAGGCAGAAAATTAGAGAGAAGGAAAGGATTGTAATTATTCTGTGATTCCTTATAATTATTACGTTCAGTCACATCATTGCCTCAAGGTGATTATTGTGGTAGCCATTTAACTGAAAGGCAAGTAGATTAGAGTTTCATAACACAGATGATAAAGCATAATGAAATATTTTATTTAGTCTCTTTTTTGTAGCTGGACATATTGCTAATTGTTGTATAAAAAGAAGAAATGGAAGAACGTGAAATGACTTTTGGAAGATCAACAGTAGCAACAAAACAACACTTTTAAAAGTCAATCGCTTTCTACTGATTTTTCCAGCATATAACATACAATATATGTTACCATCAACATGAAAATGAATGAAAGAAAACTGGCATTCTAAAGAAAACAGAACAGGCAGAGTGTTCAAAATCAGTTTAAAAAAATCCGTTTGTTGTTATGACCCATTGAGCTATTTCTATGAGGATACAGTAGAAAAAGCCTCCATCCTTCAGTCTATTAAGTGTTCGGAACAAGATTTTATAAGGAAGAGATGAAGGGGAAGAAATAATGTAAAAACTCATTGAATCATCTATATAACAGATTTCAATATAAGATGGTTGAGCAGACAATCCAACACACATCTTTTGGACAAGCATTAATGATTACCTTTATTATAATCACATTCTTTAAAAAGCATTCCATAGGCCATTAAACTCCTCTATAGCATTTCTTTGTACATATGTCGCTTATCTCTTCAATGATAGATCTAGACATTTTATACAATATTTTTCCATATTTGGGAAAATAAAACATTTTCCAGCCCATCACTTAGACATGAAGGCTGTTTATCAAATCCAGAGGATCTGTAACTTGTTTAAGGCCAGATGCGTGGTAAATAACCATTTGCTAAATGAACAGAAGACAACTCACAGCCTGTAAAGTCAATTAATTGTTTCTCTACTCTTAGTGGTGTATCTATCTGCTAGGGACCCCCATGCTGTAGAACTGGTTTCTTTGCCCACTCTTTAGTCTTGATGTCCTTGTCACAGGGACATCAATAAATCTTATTTGGATATTCCTGACTGGAATTTGGATGTAGTCTCACTAAGGGTGCAGTCACATGATCCTTTTGATCGGGTTTCGCTGCTGTTCCCTCCCGTGTTTAAATTTGCTGATCAGATAGGCCAATCCGCCTCCCATGGCAAAGTGGGCTCACTCGCGCAATCCTTGTGGTTCTCTCCTGCATTTTCCTGTACCTGGAAAATCAACTATTTTTCAGGTATTTGCGCATTGAATCCACAATTTCAGTGATCTGGACAGCCATTTCTCGCAATTATTGCGATTAGGCTCGTCTGGCCGTTCTTGGTGTGTGAAGAGGGTTTCCCCCCCCCCCCCAGCTTCCACCTTTGAGCGCATGAGCACTCCCTCACTGAAATTCTAAAAACATTCAAGAGCACATCCAGCGCAAAGCTCATGGTCCTGCCACCCCAGGAATCCCCAAGGCGGCGTTAGGAGGGAAGGAGGGAGTCCCTGGCATGGAGGTGGTGTTGAAAGTTTCTGGGGGAGGAAGCTGGGGGGTGGGCTGGCAGGCGAGCAGGTTTTGGCATCCACCCCAGGAGTCCCTGAAGCTGTGGCATTAGGAGGGAGGGAGGGAGCACCCAGTGCCGGGGAGCTTGCCCAGCTAGCCGCTATGTTGTAACATAGTAAATATGACATGGAAATAAAATTTTCAGTTCACTGCTAAAGAGTACCAGCTATCTGAAGAAGCATAATGTGAACGCGGAATTGAAGCCAGCTGTGTATAGCTGTACTCACATATGACATGGAACTATTGCACTCCTGAAGTTTTTTATACAAAGGAAGTGTGGACTCTACTTGTATTCTCCCTTTGTATGAAGTACTTTTTGTTCCTAGCTCTGTAAAAAAGATATATAAGGGTTCTTTAACAAAGATTTCAAAATGTTTGAATTGTTTCATACAATATAATTTTTCTGCTTATGTTTGTAAGTCATTCACAGAGTGCCTTTATATTTATACAACCTCTAGATGGTGGCTAAAGAGCTCCTGAGATTACAACTGATCTCCTGGCAACAGAGATCAGGTCACCTGGAGAAAATAACTGCTTTGAAAGGTGGATTCTATGGCATTATAGCCCACTGGAGTCCCTGCCCAGCCCAAACCCCACCCTTCTCAGTCTCCACTCTCCAAATCTCCAGGTATTTCCCAACCCAGAGCTGGGAGCCCTATGTATTACAATTCCAGTTTTCTATCCAAAAACCATTCAAGTTGAAATAAGACGATTATAATTAACTAGATTTTTCAGTGGTGCAAAAAGAATGTTGTATAGCTTCACCAACATTCTGGAATTTTAGTGGTAACAATTAGCTCAAGCTTGCTCTTCACTACTGAACTAGCATCTGAAGCAGAAGTGTCACATTAAAGGCCTATGAGGATGAGCCATAAATGCATATACTGTTCCACTGCAGCTGCAATATAATGTGAGATGTTATGGCTTAGAGCAATGTGGAGGAATGCAAGCAAGCAACAAAAAGCTCAGAGCAGATTCCAGGGGAACTCATAAGCATAAAAGGCATCTTGGACAAGGATAATAAAAATAGTATTAAGAGTAAACAATCACAGCCTGCAGTAGCATGGATAAATTGCAGGGAGGAGGGGAACAGAAATCTTGCTTGCAAGGCACAACATATTTCTCAGAGTGAAAAGTTGTTAGTAGGCAATTAGGAAAAACAAATGTCCCAGTAACAAAATTAAAGATCATTACTAGTCAATACAAACTTCTCTCTGAAAGCCTTGCATGAACAAGAGTTCGTTCAATATATTTAATAAGGGGAAAACAGGAACTATGTACACAAGAGGCTGGAACTTTGCACCCAACACTCAGGCCAGTGTTCACACATTGTGCTCAGTTGGCTGGGGACTGAATGAGCCAGGCTGAACACATGGTTGGAGAAGAGGACCAAATCCAGGCTTCCCCCTCTCTCTGATGAGATACACTGTCAATCTGTCCCCTTTGTAATACAAAAACCAGTAATAAAGCATTTTTCTTTGCACTACCAGTTGTAAGACGGAGCTTACCTATTTAAGACTGAAGTAGGCTGCGGTACCTCAAGTGGTTAAGACGCTGAACTGCAGGCTGTGGAAGGTCAGTAGTTCAGCAGTTCAAGACCCGGGTGCCGCAAGACAGGGTGAGCTCCTGTCTCTAGTTCCAGCTCCTGCCAACCTAGCAGTTCGAAAGCAGGAAATTGCAAGTAGATAAATAGGTACCACTTCGGTGGGAAGGTAACAGCGTTCCGTGCACCTTGGTGTTTAGTCATGCTGGCCACATGACCACGGAAACGTCTTTGGACAGCACTGGCTCTTTGGCTTTGAAACGGAGATGAGCACCGCAACCCTAGAGTTGGATTTGACTGGCTTTCGAGCAAGGGAACCTTTACCTAGTCTTTAAGACTGAAGTTGAACTGGTTTCCGGGAAAATGGTGTGGCATCCAGGGTGATTCTCAGACTGCTCCCGAGTTCCCTCGCCCTTCTTGCCTCTTTTGGAGCCCCCCCCCCCGAACTTTGTGTCATGTTGGGTTCCTTCTGGATCTCTTGGAGGGAGGCCAGATGTAGGAAACTTGTGCTGTCCCCCCCCCACATCCGTGGTTAGCAGGGGAGAGATCATTCCATCCTGATGCAGGAGCAAGAGGAGGAGCAGGCATGGTTCCATGCCCGGCACTAGCTGCGACCTCCCTTTTTAGACTTTTTTTTAAAGTTTGATTTGCAACAAAGGTAAAGGCATTTGTCTGTTTCTGTTTTCCTATTATCTGTTGAAGACTTTCATGGAATGACCCTTTAATAATATCTCCAACTCTGGAAACAATTTGCAGCTGCGAAAAGGACTGGAGCAAAAGAAACGAAAATGGTGATGGTAGGGGAAAACGAAGAAACCCCAGCAGATAAAATGATAGTGATAGACTTACAAAATACTGAAGTGGGACAGTTAACTCTGGAACAGTTCAAAGAATTCCTGATTAATGAGGTGCAACTGGCAGCGGAGGAAGCCTGTAAAAACATCATAAATAAACTTCAAAACCCCAACTCGGAACTCGAGAATGAGGAAGAGCCTGGGCTATATCAGTTAACCCCTGAGATTCCCGAGAAAGAACAGGATTATAGCAAGAAAGAAAAGATACAGGATTCATCTCTTATTTTTACAAAGAAAAGAAGAGACGGTTCTAGGCAAGATAAAGAATTCAAGAACTCTGTAAAACGTGCTGAGAGAATAGAACTTATAAAAGAGATCAGGCAAAAAGAGAAGAAATCAATTGAAAGAAGAGCAGGGTGATTACGGCTGCAGCGCAGCACTAGCGGTCACACGAGAGCTGAGCTCCAAGCGATCGATCTTTCCCTCAGATTTTAAGGGCCTCTGAACATCGGAGACCACCTCATGCTCCAGGGTAGGAGCAGTGGGGGGCAGGGGGGTTGAGCTTATGTCCCAGAGAGAAGGCAACTCACTGGGAGACCTATCTGGCTCACTCCAAAGCAAACCGGAGGAAGAAACCCACGAAGGTGGGTAGAGCTGTCGCTACCATGAACCAGGAGGCTAGGAAATCCCCGATTGGAACACGACAATGGATAAAGGCGAGAAGGGCAACAACAGAATGGAAAGAGTAATGGATAAAGGGAAAATCAAGATATTATCAGTGAATGTGAACAGACTGAATGGACCGCAAAAAAGGAGGACATTTCACCAATCAGGTAAACAGAAATTAGATGTCATTTGCCTGCAAGAAACACATATTCGTAAAAACAATGAGAAATTTTTACAAAATAGAAAATTGGGGAAAACATTTATAGCTTCAGACATAGGGGAAAAGAAAAGAGGAGTGGCGACAATAGTTAAAGAAAATCTATTCCCAAAAAAAGTATACGCTTCAGATGACGAGAGAATTCTGATGGTGGAAATCCAAAATCAGGAGAAAAAGATTTTAGTAGTAAATATATATGCTCAAAACCAAGACCAAGAGAAATTTTATAAGGAACTTCATGAACTTATAGTTGGACAAGGTTACCAAAATATTTGCCTCCTGGGAGATTTCAATACAATCTTTGATGAAGAAAAAGACAAACAGATGAGTGGGAAGAAGAAAAGGAAGACGGAAATGCCAAGAAATTTAGAATATTTACTTCTTTTTTTAAAAAAAATTATTTTGAATTTTCCAACTTTTACATGTAATCATATTGCATTTTCATACATTTGGGGGTTAGATCGCATTTTTTTCTTCGTACCATTTTATGGCCTTTTGCCATTTCAGGTTAAATTGTTCCTCTGTTTTACCCGCCAAAAACATATTTAGCTTGTCCATTTCAATTGCTTCATAAAGAATATTGGTTAAGTCTTCCCTACTCGGTAATTTATCAGACTTCCAATTCTTAGCAATAGATATTCTGGACATTGTAATTACATATACAATAATACATTAAATTTAAGCCCATTAGGTGTGATATTCAGTAAAAAGGTTTCTGGTGTAATCGCTAAATCTATCCCTGTGATTTCTTTTATCAGCTGTTTAATGTTTTTCCAAAGTTTTTGTATTTTTTCGCATTTCCACCATATGTGGAAGTACGTTCCAATATTATGTTTACATCTCCAGCAGGATCCTGAAACATTTGTATACCATTTTTGCAACCTATCTGGCGTCCAGTGCCATCTGTATATCATTTTTATTATATTTTCTCTGTAGGAAGTTGCTCTCAACAACTTAATTGATTTCCAAGTTTTTGCCCATTCCTCTTTCTCTATATTCCGACCCAGATCTTTTCCCCATTTTATCATTGTTGGTTTTTTCCAATCCTCTTTTAATTCTTCTTCTAGTAAAAAGTTGTAAATTTTTTGAATTAATTTATCTTTCCCTTTTAGCCATACCTTGTCTAGTTGTGTTTCTGTATTATAAAAATCTACTTTTTTATCTCTTGCGAATCTTGAACTTAGTTGATTCCTTTCCCAGATTGTTAGTTTTATATTTATTGATTTTATTTCTTGCCACGATTTCAATCGGTTTTCTTCATCTAGTAAAGTTTGATAGGTTCTTGTGTTATACTCATTTGTTAAGGTTGGGTTTACTAAAGCCTCCAGCGGCGCTACCCATTTTGGTATTTTCATATAATGTTGATCTTTTATTTTATTCCATATTTTCATTAATGGTCCTCTTATTATATGATTCGAGAAGTTTTTGTGCACTTTGTCCTTCTCATACCACACATAGGCGTGCCAGCCCATGTGCAGATCATGTCCTTCTAGCTTAAGTAATCTTTTATCTTCCAGTAGAACCCAGTCCCGGATCCATCCCAATGAGGCAGCTTGGTAGTACAGATTCCAATCCGGGAAACTGAGCCCACCTTTGGTTTTTTTCTCTTTTAGAAATTTTAGTTTTATTCTAGATTTTTTCCCCTGCCATATAAATTTTCTTGTCAGCTTGTTTAACTCTTCAAAGAAATTGCTGTTTTTTAGAATTGGGATACATTGTGCTATAAATAATATATGCGGCAAGACATTCATTTTTATTGCTGATGTTCTACCCATAAACGATATTTGTAAGTCTTGCCATCTTGATAGGTCCTTCTTAATCTCTTCCATCATTTCCTTATAATTGTTTTCATTTGTTGTTATTATTTTGTAATGTTTATACCTAAATATTTAATTTTTTTGACAATTTCTACGCTTGTGTTCTCCTGTAGTTCTTTTATCTCTTCTTTGTCACAGTTCTTTGTTAACATTTTTGTTTTATTTATGTTTATTCTGAGTCCCGCTACTGCTCCAGAGTCTCTTATTATTTTAAGTAAGTTTTTTATCGATGAATTCGGATCTTCCAAAATGAAGACCAAATCATCTGCAAACGCTTGTAATTTAAATTGTTCTCCTTTGATCTTCAAACCTTTGATCTCATCTGACTTCCTTACTATTTCATTTAATGTCTCCAGTTCAAATATAAATAACAATGGGGATAGTGGGCAGCCTTGTCTCGTTCCTTTCTCTATGGGAATCTTTCTGGTAATTTCTCCATTCACTATTACTTTTGCCCATTGCTCTTTGTATATGGCCTCTACCATATTCTTGAAGTTATTCCCACAGTCCCACATGGTTAATTTTTGTTTCATAAACTCCCAGTTTACATTATCAAAGGCTTTCTCCGCGTCAAGAAACGTTAATGCTAATTTTTTACCTGGTTGGTATTCATAATATTCAATGATATCAATTATAGTTCTTATGTTTTGTTTAATTTGCCTTTTCGGGAGAAAGCCTGATTGGTCTTGGTGAATAATTTGTGACATGACCTTTTTAAATCTATCCACTAATATTGCCGCATAGATCTTGTAGTCCACATTAAGTAATGAAATTGGCCTGTAATTTTTAATTTCACACGCTTCTGTTTTCTGTTTGTGAATTAGAGTTATTAGGGCCTCGCTCCACGTTTGTGGAATTTTTGCCGTCTTCACAATATTTTGCACCAGATCCTTATATAGTGGTGTTAATTCCTCTTCTAGTTTTTGATAGAGTTCTGCCGTTAATCCATTTGGGCCTGGGGATTTTTTCTTCTTTTGTTTTTTAAGAGCCTCCATAATTTCACACATTGTTATGGTATCATTTAATATTGTTTTTTGATCTTACGAGAATCTTCCTATATTATGTTTCTTAAGGTATTCTTGGCTAACCAACTTGTCAATTGTCTCTTGACTGTATAGCCTTGTATAGAAATTTTCTACGATATTTTTCATTTTTTCATTTGTATATTCTAGTTCATTCTTTTCGTTCTTTAACGCTGTGATGGTTCTTTTCTCTATTTCTTTTCTTAATCTGTATGCTAACCATCTTGTTGGTTTATTTGCATTTTCAAAGTGATATGCCTTTGCGTATTCTATTTTCTTTGCTATTTCTTGTGTTAGGAGCATATTCACTTGGTGTTGAATTAGGTTTATCTTTGTTCTTATTTCTCCTAGGTTTCCATCTTTTTTCAATTTCTCTTCTTCTTTTTTTAGATTCTCCGTTAGTTTCCTGTATTTTTCACACTTCTGCTTCCTTTTCCATATGTCTTGTGAGGTTAGCAGTCGCCTTATATATGCTTTCAGTGTGTCCCAGACTGTGTTAATTGATACGTCTTCCGTTCTGTTTATCTTAATAAATTCTTTAATTTCCGCTTTAAGTTTACCTAAAAAGTCTCTGTCTTGTAATAGTCCGACGTCCAGTCTCCATCTTGTATGTTTAATACCCATGTGTAACACTATCCACATCGGGTTATGGTCAGCAAAGGTGTTTGGTAAAATATCCACTTCTACTAGTTCTTTTGCCAAATCTACATTTACCCACATCATATCTATGCGTGACCAAGATTTAAATCTAGTGGAGAAGAACGTGTAATCTTTCTTCTGTGGATTTCTTGTTCTCCAAATATCAATAAGATTTAGCTCTTCTGCCATTTGTAAAAAAGCTTTTGGTAAGAGTGAACCATTCTTTATTGGGTTTTTTGTTCTTTTTCTATCTTCCTTCTCACTTAATACTGCATTAAAGTCTCCAAGCAGAATTATGTCTCCTGTACATTCTTTTCCTAAGATTTCTTTTAGTTCTTTGTAAAAATTTTCTTGATTTTGGTTTGGGGCGTATATGTTCACTATATGAGCCATTTTTCCATTAAATCTAATTTGTACCACCAAGATTCTTCCATTTCTTGTTTTGTATTGAAGTTCTGGGTTAAGGTATTCTTTCACATATGTTACCAAGCCTCTTTTTTTTACAAGATCTGATGCCACAAATTTTTTACCTAATTTTTTACACTCTAGGTGTTTGCTATGATCTTCTTTTATATGTGTCTCTTGGAAGCAAGTGATAGTTGGATTTAATTTTGTTGCTTGGTGAAATTTTTTTCCCCTTTTTTGTGGGCTATTCAGCCCATTTACATTAACCGATAAGATAGAGAGTTTTTTAGTAGCCATGTTTCTTGTCTTGTTTTTCAGTTGTAGTCTGGTTCTTATTTGCGATTCAGTCCTATTTTTTATTTGTTGTTTTTTCTTTTCCTTATATGGGTCACGTTTCTCCTTTCCTATAGTATCTTCATGTACTGTTGTATCACCATGTGTGTCATTTTCATCTTCCTCATCTTCTTCTTCCTCTTCCTCTCTGCCCCTTTGCCATCCGATATCCTCTCCTTCTGTTTCTAGAAAGTTTTCTAATTTGAAGATAGAGTCTATTCTGTATCTTTTTGTTTTGAACGTGAAAAGAAGACCTTCTGGAAGAAGCCATCTGTACTGGATTTGGTTTTTCCTTAATAGGTCTGTTAGTATATCATAAGTCCTTCGCTTTTCCCTTACTCTCCATGGCGTTTCTTTGAGGATTTTTACTTCAGATCCCATTATTGTTAATTTCTTTGAATTAGCTTCATAAGTTTTCTTTGAATTAGCTTCATAGTTTTCTTTCTGAGAAATTTGACGTGGACTTCCCTCGGAAGTTTGTGCTTTCTTGTGTATGCTGAACTTTTCCTCTGTATCGTTTCTATGTCTTCAAGAATCTCCTTTTCTTTTTCTAAGCCAAATTGTTCTGCCACATTATTTATTAGTACTTCTTTTAGATTTTTATCCACTTGTTCGCTTACATTTTGGAATCTTAATATCGTTTCTGCCTTTTCCGCTTCTAATATAATTAGAGTCTGCTCCATCTTATCTACTTTGCTTTTTACCTCCTGCACATCTTGATCTATTTCCTCTACCTTATCTTCCAGTTGTGTTTTGTTATCTATTATTTTTTGTATCTTTGATTTTATCTCTTGTGTGTCAGATTTTAGCTGGGTTTTAAGATCATTAATCTTTGCATGTAGAGGCTCTAACTCTTTCTTTATTATTTCCCCTGTCTGTTGCCCTACTTGTTGAAGATAATTGGACATTATTGTTTGAATGTCATTTATTGTTGCTGGTGCACCTCCTGTTTTCAGTTGGGATAACCCCCCTCCCTGGCTTGGTGATGGAGTTCCTGGTTTTTTAAATGATCCTGATGCCATCTTTATTTTTTAGCTCCCCTATTTAACCTTAATCCAGTGGTTTAGTTTTGTTAAGATTCCTTTTCTTTTAAGGTGAACTATTAACTATTTTGGTTTTTTATTTGGTTATAAAGAATTAAATAGACCCTGTCCCTTTAAATCCCTCTGTGACAGGTGTGTTTTCAGTTCTTTATATTGCTGTTGAATTGTTTCTCACTCTTTCTCTCTCTCTATGTCTAATTTTCTCAACTCTTTTATCTCACTTTTCTGCTTCTTTAATCAGTTTCAAAGTCCCCTTTAAGTCTCTTTAAGCCTTGTTGCCTTTGAACCACTCTTGCCCTTTGAGCCCGCTCTTTACGTTAGACTAGAAACAGCTCCTGCACGCTGAGTTTTTTTCTTTACGTTGTTTCCGTCTGTCTCCTCTTTTGATGCAAGCCTCTCCCTCCCAGCTGTTCTGCTTGTTCCTTTGCTCTCCACACGCCCTCGATTGGCCCCTCTGCTCCTCCTCCGTTATGCTGCTGCGCTGCACTCCCCAGCTCTCCGATTCTCTGGCTCCGTCGCCTCCCACACAGACCTCCGATCTCTGATCTCTGGTCAGGGATTCCTCTCAGAAGCACACACCACTCTCACAGTTTCTCCCCCTCGACCTCTTAAAGAAACAAAGAAACCAGCTGTGAGCAATCACTTCTCCTCTGAAAGGAACAAAGAAACCAGCTGTAAATAATTGCTTCTCTTTGCGATTCCACTTAAGTATGCCCCAAGGTTGTTTACTATTGCTAGCTTGTTTTTCTCCCCCTTAATTTCCACGCACTAACTACTTTTCCCCCCTCTTTGTGGACTCTCTAATTGGTGCGTTTACTCTATATAAATTTCCACCTTTTTTCTACTCCTAGCGTGGTAGCTCCTCTTTCCTTTAGCTTTTACTCTCACTGTTAACCTTTATTCTACATTCAGTAAAGCTTCTGAATTTTTAATAGAATACTTAGCTTCGGGTTTTGTCATTAAGCATCTGATGTCCCCCGTTGGTTTCCTAATGTCTCAGCTACACAAGCGACGATTCCTCTCGCCGCTTTGTCTCCCTGTTTCTCCCTGCTTCTGGAACAACGATCGGCTGTCACACAGTAAAAAAGGCATGCGGTGACGTCATCCCCAGGCGCGGCGGAGCCGAAAGGATGCATCCGGGGCCGGGGAAGAACGTAGACTGTGACCAAGCACCAGAAGAAACAGCAGGAAGGCAGCAGACTACCGGGAATGAAGCCAGCCGAAAGACATCAGCCTTCACCAGGGTGCCGGTAGGCTGTCACACCTCCCCCCCCCGAATAATGTGGCCCTAGTCAGGATATTCAATTGTGATTAGCACTCATACTATGTAACCACCCAGAGACCCCCAAGGGGGTTAGGGCGGTATATCAAATCGAATAATAAATAAATATAAAATAAATAAATAAACCGGTTTATATGGAATTGCAAACAGTTGGGAAGAGAAGTAGATGGACTATGAACTTAACAACTTTAAGAAACAATAAATTTGTAAAAAACATGAAACAAGAATTGACAGCTTTCTTTAAAGAAAATAAAAACCAAGAAACATCTCTAAAGATGGTATGGGATGCAATGAAAGCATTTTCCAGAGGAAACAAGAACCAGCAAAAGTAAATAGGCAAAGGAAACAAAGGTATGAAATTTTAAAAACACAGATTAGTCTCCAAAAGAATATTATGATGATTAAAGCGAATAATGATGGAACAAAAAGAAGACTGAAAATGTTACAACATCAAATGAACTGCCTATTGAAAGAGGAGTTAGCAAAGAAACTATACTTTGAAAAACAATTTTTTTTTGAAAATGCAAATAAAC
The DNA here is from genome assembly GCF_001447785.1 of Gekko japonicus. NCBI lineage: Eukaryota > Metazoa > Chordata > Lepidosauria > Squamata > Gekkonidae > Gekko > Gekko japonicus. Next base: position 895,711 of record NW_015164671.1, read on the forward strand.
CTACGAGATGGCTGGCATATAAAATTAGACAACAGAAGGAAAGAACTTTTATTAAAGTATTGAGAAAAGAAGGAAAAGAAATCTATGAAAATGAGAAAATTAAAAAAGCAATGGAGGAATATTATAAAACTTTATATGGGAAAATAACAGTGAGCACTGGAAAATTAAAGGCTATCAACTGCAAAAATTTACAGAAGGGCAAAGACAAATATTAAACCAACCAATCTCAATTATGGAAGTGGTTGAAGCATTAAAGAGACAAAATAGAGGAAAAGCTCTGGGACCGGATGGTCTACCTATAGAATTTTACCTTGTGCTTGAAGAACAAATTGCACTGACTTTTAAGGATGTGTGTAATATGGTGAGAGAACAAAGTATAATCCCAGATACATGGAAAGAAGCAATTATCTCTTTGATTCATAAATAGAACTCGGATGAGAAAGAAATGAAAAATTATAGACCGTTTCACTTTTAAATGTGGATTATAAGAATTATGCATCAATTTTTGCACAGAGGCTTGAAAAAGTATTAGTGGAAACAATAAGCAGAGATCAATCGGGTTTTTTTACCTAAAAGACAAATGAAGCATAACCTGAGAACTTTGTTGAATGTACCTGAATATTATGAAATGCATAATGAGAAGCAGATGGCAATAATCTTTCTGGACACAGAGAAAGCATTTGATAATGTTAACTGGACTTTTATGGTGGAAACATTACATATGTTAGAAGCAGCAGAAAGCTTCACTACTGTAATTCAAGCAATATAGAAGGAACAGAAAGCAAGAGTTATAGTTAACGGAGAACTTTCAAATAGCTTCGAGATCCAGAAAGGTACAAGACAAGGTGGCCCTTTATCCCCACTTTTGTTTATCATGGTACTTGAAGTTATGAATGAAGCCATAAGAAGGGAGAGCAAAATAACTGGACTTCAAATAAAGAAAGAACATTTCAAAATCTTAGCCTTTGCAGATGATGTGGCACTTATATTGGGAAATCCGATAGAAACAGCATGGGCTTTGATGGAAAAGATTAAAGAGTCTGGAGCAATGTCAGGTTTCAAAATAAATGCAGAAAAAACAAAAATTATAACTAAGAACATGGAGGATAAACAAAAAGAAAAACTACAAGAAATTCCGCAATGCCAGATAGTAAAGAAAGCAAAGTATCTAGGAATTATGGTTACAAATAAATGCAGCACACTCTACGAAGACAATTATAAATTCTTATTACAAGCAACTAAACAAGATCTGGAGAAATGGAAAAAATCTGCAACTTTCTATGATGGGAAGAATAGCTACAATAAAAATGAACATTTTACCAAGATGGATGTTTTTATTTCAAACTATTCCGATATTGCAAAACCAAAACTTGTTCAAAGTCTTAGACCAATTAACATCTAAATTTATATGGCAAGGGAAAAGGGCAAGAATAAGATTTAAAATATTACATGATATAAAGGAAAGAGGAGGATTTGGTGTCCTGAATTGGCTGCTGTATTATAGAGCAGCAGCCCTGGTATGGATCAAAGAATGGATTACACTAGAAGATAAGAGACTTTTGAAAATTGAAGGCCATGACCTACTGTTAGGTTGGAATGCCTTTCTGTGGTATGAAAAAGCAGGGTCACAAAAATATTTTAAGCAGCATTGGCTGAGAGCAGCACTACTAAAGGTCTGGGACTCTATACACAAAAACATTTATACCAAAAGATCGAGATTAATAATACCTTTAGAGGCGTTTACCAAATGTTTATGCGGGAGAAGAATAGTTAAGATACCAGGACATTTTGGACAAAAAAGATAACCTTAAATTACCAGAACAGTTATCCTGGTGGAAGAAAGCACAACTGGAATCAATATACTTAAAGGACAAGAGGTTAGGATTTAATAATAAAATAACTGAGTTGGAAGAAACTATGTTAACAGCAGAAAATAAAGTGATAAAGAAATTATATAAGATTTTATTAGATGATGTGATGATAGATGAAATGGTGAAAAAAAATGATTGCATGGGCCCAGAATATTGGACGTAATATTAACTTGGAGTAGTGGGAGCAGATTTGGTTGAAATATATTAAATTGACTAACGCTGTATCATACAAAGAGAATATGTATAAGATGCTTTATAGATAATATATTACACCAGACAGACTAGCTAAACAAAACGCTACTTGCTCAGATTACTGTTGGAAATGTAAGAACAAGCCTGGTTCATTTTATCATATGTGGTGTCTATGTGATGTTACAAAAAGGTTCTGGAGATGGGTACATGAGATAATGCAAAAAATAATAAGAACTAAGGTCCCATTTACTCCAGAGATATTGTTATTGAATATATTTCCGAAAGACTTTGATAAAGCAGATAAGTATTTGATTGTTCACTTGGCGACAGCTGCAAGGATTTTATATGCTAAATATTGGGAAACAATGGAGATTCCAACAAAACAAGAATATGTGAATAAGCTGTTTGAAACAGCTGAAAATGATAAATTGACATTGGAGATGAGACCTGGAAAAGATGGATTTTTCAAAAAACTTGGAAGAGATTTTATGACTGGTATAATATAAGTGCAATAACTTGATGGAAATTTGAGTACGCAGAAAAGATAAGCTAGTAAAATAGACAATGAGATTGGAAATGTAACAAATAGATAATTGAGGAACAGAAAACGGAGTAAGCCTCCTGTAATATGTTTTATGTTTGTTAGTGATAGTTGTATGTTGTTTGTTTTCACGTATGTCTGTAGTGTATAATGAAAAAATAATAAAAGTGTACCTTTGGGTACTTTTTTAGAAAGAAAGAAAGAAAGAAAGAAAGAAAGAAAGAAAGAAAGAAAGAAAGACAGAAAGAAAGAAAGAAAGAAAGGAAAGAAAGAAAGAAAGAAAGAAAGAAAGAAAGAAGAGCAGGGCGTTCCCATAAGAAAAACCACAAAGAAAACAAAATAGAGCTGGCAAAACAGAAAAGACAGAACCTGTAAATAAAATACCTCGAGTATAAAGGGGCAAGACATTTATTTGTGATTATCAAAAAGAAGGTGCCCCAGAAGACAATGTTGCAGTATGTATCTGGTGGCAAAATAACCTCTTCTGCCTGTTTAAATTATGGAATGCTCAATGGTTTTTGTGTTGGAAGTTTAAGTATCGGGTAGTCTAACTGTTCACATGTCTAAACGTAGTTAGCAAAGTTCTGTATACTCAGTAAATTAAATGAATATTTAGGGAGTACTTAGTTGTCTTTTTTTTTGGTAAAAGATTTTTTTTTATTTTCATGGAAATAACCTCTTACAGTTAAAAAAAACTATTATCATTCTTAAACCAATACCTATATTCCCATATCCCCCCTCCCTCCTGGTGGCTTCCCGCAATGTTTCCCCCTTTGACCCTCCAGTACATCTTAAGATAACATCAATTAATCTCAATATTGTTCTAAACATAGTAAATTGTGCTTCACATCCCAGTTTTTTTCTAGGTAAAGTTTAAAGTCATTCCATTCTTCAAAAAAGTCAAGATCTTCCCTGTTATTCAGTTTCTTCGTAATTTTGTAAGTTTAAGTACCGGGTAGTCAAGCTGTTTGCATGTTTAAACGTAGTTAGCAAAATTCTATATATTCTGTAAATTAAACGGAATAATTAGGGAATACTTAGTTACCTTAATGTAAGAAGTTAAAAGTAAAAACATACAGACAATGAAAGAGGGAATGTGGCAGTGTATTTATAATTTTGTTTCCTTATGAATCTAAATGAGATGCAAAGTTATGGAATAATAGTAAGAATAAAATAATAGTAGTAAATATTGAGGTATAGAACAGAGTATGAAAACTGAATTTTTATTTTGATGAGACTATATAGTATATAAAATGTACAGATAATTACTGGATGTGACTGGGAAAAGTAGGTTATCATTACTGCTTAGGTTGTTTTAAAAACTTTGGGAAATCTATGCTGAATAAATAGATGAAAGATCAGAAGGCTGTCTTTGTTGATTTTGAATTAAAGAGAAGAAAGTCTGGTATTGCAAGTAGAAGAATACTTATACTAAGGGTTGGTAGACAGTCTGGTACATGAATTAGGAAAATATAGGTTGAATTATGGTTAGAGAGATAGATATGATATGAGAACACATCATTAGGTTACTTCTGTTCTCTGAAAGTCTTTGTTGTAAGAAGCAATGGTATTTTTTGTTTGTTTGTTTTGAAAGCCAATAAAAAGATTGCTAAAAAAAGACTGAAGTTGAACTTATCTATTTATTTAGAACATAAATATATCCACCTTTCTCCCAAGAATCTCAAGACTCAAGGTAGTCTTACATACATACAAATCCACATGGACTTCTGAAGAGGGGGTAAAGCCTCATGTCCCTACAAAGTTTTGAGGGAACCAGATGTGTTTGCCATGTAGCCTAGAGGTGCTGCCTTACTCTAGGGTAGCCCTAACAGCAGGGGCACCCCATTTTCTAACCTGAGCCAGAGACCCACAAGCTCAGGCCAAGGAAGGCACTCCTGGTTCTGAAACACAGAGCAAGCCAAAGCTCTAGAAAAGGGTTCCACCTGGAAAATGGTGACTCCTTTTCCAGGTGGCATAAGGCAGCCCTCAGAGCAAACCTCCAGTCTTCTCCCCTCACCCATCAAAGGTATGCATATGAAACAATGGCAGTTCCTTCAGGTAAAGTATCTAAATTTCTAAAGGCTATTTGAAAGGAACCTAGCAAATAGCCCTTCAGTCTCCAGAACTCCACTCAGCCATTTCATGTGCACCTATGTCTATGTAAAAATCCTTTGTCTTCACAACTGTTGTTCCTGCTCCTTATCTCAGGATATCAAGATAAACCAATCATACATTCAAATGTTTAGCAATCCTTCCGGATGCTAATCAGGAACTCATCTCCCACACTTTGTGTAAACCTGGGAACCATTAGTGATCATCATATCCATTCAACCAGCTCCTGTACAGTCACCCAGCACCTGACTAGCTATTGTGAACCCAGACTCTGCCCCTCTGGAACCTCATTGGTCACACCTAGACCTTGCCCCTCTGGACGGTGCACTCCCTGGGACCCCTGATTGGCCCAGGTAATCTTTTGTCTTCACCTGGGACAAGCCCCTCAAGGCCTCCCATTGGTCTGTATTGTTTTCCAATGTCTATATCCATCAAAGCACATGGCCTCAGATTGTGTGTCTGCCCCTGATGCCAACTGGCAGTTCGTTCCCAAACTTCATGGACCTCTGCATTTCTAGACAGGTTGTATTACCCCATAACTCACCCCCCCCCCCATTTGCTGTCATCACCTCTGGTTTCTCAGTTCTGAATTGCTTGCTCTTTTTGAATGCTTAGTATGCTTGTAAGTAGGGAAATTCTTTAATTAAAACTATTTAATTTACTCTTCAAATTTGGAGTCTTCCTACTGTACCAGACCTTGGTATAAATTGGTGTGCAATCCCTGAACCCCTCTGGCTTCCCCTGCCACATAGCTAATTTCCCCAAACAATGAGGCAGGCCATTGGCAATAACAGCCAGGCTTAAATGATACTTCAAACCTGAGGTGGTAGATCTAAAAAATATGGGCAACATTTATAACATACGGGCCATTTCTCCAGTTTATGTACTTCATGCAGGTTCCATATGGCCATTCACCAATCACAGAAGAAGAAGGTATGGGGACCAAACACTGCCCAACCACAATTTACTTGTGATATGCTACATTTCTACTTCAGCATCAGTGCAATGGTAAGCAGAGGTACACCCTTCTAAATTGGTTGAATTTAGGGTTACCAGCTCTGGATTAGGAAATGTCTGGACATTTTAAGGGTGGAGCCTGTGGAGGGCAGGGTTTGGGGAGGGGAAGGACTTCAATGGGATATAATGCTATAGAGTCAACCTTTCAAAGTGGCCATTTTCTCCAGGTAAACTAATCTCTGTCGCTCAGAGATCAGTTATAATAGTGGAGATCTCCAGCCACCATCTGGATGTTGGCAGCCCTAATTGAATTCTATGGCTTAGAAGAGAGTAATTTCATTGGGTAGCACTGCAAAGCAAGTGGATGAACAGGCTGAGGATATACTGTCATTGAAGGAGCTTAAACTACAATAATCTGCCCATTCCCATCCAGTGACATAATAGCTAGATTCCACACATCTGTTGTGTGCTTAGGTCAAAATTATATTATATCCATTAGTTGGTGTAGATTTTCCGGGATGTGTGGCCATGGTCTTGGCATTGTAGAACCTGACGTTTCGCCAGTAACTGTAATATTATATCCAGGTTTGTTTTTTATCTTCCATCTTTTTTACTTGAGAAATGAAGATTTAATTATAATTACAAGGGTTGAACTGAAGAACCTGTTCTGACAGTCGTGGTTTATAATAGATGCATGGTTTCTATCCTATATACTAATATTGTTCAAAACAAAGGAAAAACAAGCTCACTAACTCTAAAAAAAATCCCTTGTATTCAAAGAATAAAACAGCACCAGTGTCCCAGGAGCTGAACCAGAAAAAAAATATTTGGTTAACCAGTATGACCACTTGAAATCAGAACGGAAGGAATATCAGTTCATTTCAGTAGCCTGTTTGCTTTGAAGAAATCTTAAGTTTTGTGATGAAAAACAGACTTACCTGCAGAATCCTATGCATTATTACTCAGAAATCCCACTCAGTTCAAGAGGATTTACCCCAAGTAAGTGTGCAGCCTTAGGAAGTAAGAAACAAGGAAAGTATTCACAGAATATTGATAGTACAAGCCACAATGACTGCCAAGACTTGTTGGGCTTCAGATCTGAGATCAGTCTGGCAGATCACCAACTAAAAGAATGCCTCAGGGAAACACTGTCATCACAGGACCAGGAATCTTCCAAAACTATGAGCATAGACTCTGGCATTTAGATAATGTAAGATATGGTTGTAAATAGCCTTTGGTATCTAGCCTTTTCATCTGAGGAAAGTCACATTTCTAACAAAATTAATGTTTTTGAGGATATGTGAATTGGATTTTTTGTCAGCTTGTTGACAAATCCCAAAGATGTATCACCAGAAATGGAAAAATAGTTATCACCTAATCAACATGTGCTAGGATTTACAAACAGATTATATGATCTTAACCTTAACTACATAATTGATCTAATTCTAACCGTACTGTTCGTCATACTGTCATCAGTTTCACATGAAAAATATTGAATTTGGTAAGAGATGTCCATCACCCCATGAAGGGAACACACTGATATTTCAAACGGATGGATTAAAGACCGGTTCCCATCATGGAAATGTGCTTTCAGATGAAATATTTACCATTAGTAATTGGCAAAGTCAAGTCATCTCATTGTTGTTTAATAGCCTTAGGAACAGATTTAAGAACCAGGCCATAAAGAAGGTGATGAAATCCCATTTACAAGTCAATCTCAGACCTCTTAAGACTTTAAATAAATAATATATATAAAGAAAAAACTCTCTCTTTTTTTTTCAGAGTAAAAATGTTAAGCTACTGGGACAATGTGTCCAAGAGCTGAAGTGAGGAGAAAGAAAGTCTCATGGCATGTATTCCTTGCTTGGTTTGTTCTGTTTGTTGGCTGGAAGTATACATCCCTGTATCTCCTTATTCATAAATAGATGTTTTGAGCACACACATCTAGGGTTGCCAACCTCCAAGTGTGGCCTGGTATTCTCCCGGAATTACAGCTGATCTCCAAGATACAGAGATCAGTTCCCCTGGAGGAAATGGCAGTTTTGGCGGGTGGACTCTATGGCATCTTAATTTCACCAATCTCCCAAAACTCTTTCTCCATATACAATCACCAATTCTTCAGGAATTTCCCAAACTGGAATTAGCAGTCTATCTCTTCCATATCAATCTGAGAGCAAGAACCTGAGTGATTTCTCTAAGCCTGACCTACAGCAAAAGCCATGGTCTTGATCCAAACCAAACCTAGTAACGGCATCCTTAAAAACACTGGGAGCTCCACACACAGAACTTTCACTGTGTTGTCTGACTTGGCCTAAGATAGATGTAATTCTTGCATTCTTTTCTGTTATCCATGTTGGGCCAGTTCATCCACATGGCTTTAAGTGTTGCATACCAAACTTTAGTTTATTTGTGGCAAACATGAAGACTTCATGCCATGGCTGAGTGTAGTATTGCTAAATCCACTTAGGTGCCAGCCATGCCCAGCTTCAGCTGCAGAACCTTCAGATGATCTATTTCACTTTCAATCAGCAAATTATAGCCTGGGCTAGCAAAGATAAGCAGAAAGCCATAGTAAATGCAGAGGCTGCCTGACATGTATTCAATAATCCTAAAATCCTTAGGAAAAACAGCCCTACTGGGCAATTTAGGGATGGTCTGCTTTTCTACCTGCAGAAATATTTTCTTCTGTCTTGTACATTTTGACTTAAGCACAAAATTAATGTCCAAATATGTTGAGAATTTTTCAGCATTTAAATCTCTGTGCATGAAGACGTTCTTCGGATGCAAGCAATAATTAGTATAGTGTCTAACCCACATTTCCACATGCTTTGCAAAGAAAAGCCTCCATTGAAATATGTGTTTCCAGTGATGAATTTTTTCCAGTGATTCAAGGTTTGGACACCCTGACCTGGGTAGCCCAGGCTACCCTGATCTCATCAAATCTTGGAAATTATGCAGAATCAGCCCTGGTTAGTACTTGGATGGGAGACCACCAAGGAAGTCTTAGGGTTGCTACCCAGAGGTAGAAAATGGCTGTCTACCTCTAAATGTCACTTGCCTTGAAAATTCTAAGGGATCACCATAAGTCAGCTGTGACTTGACCCCCCCCCCCCTAAAAAAAAAAGTATTGGGCATTTCGTACTTATGTTCAAAATATAAAGTGAACAGCATCTTTTATTTTCTACCTATCCCTACTGGAGTTTCTGTTTTAAAAAACTTCCAGAGCAACTTCATGATCCCTTTACACATTCATTCTTAATATTCTGTTAATCTAGGTACTGTCCAGGTACCTAATTGGAATGTTCACTGCCTTTCCTCTAGAGATGGTTAACTACTGGCATATTTGACAATCTTTCTTTAAGGCTCTATCGCAGCTTCTGGTAATTAAACTGTGGCTAAGAATATCAGCCACTATTACTTCTTGCATGAGCAGCTCCTTCTGATTATCTCTTCTATAATGGAAAGAGTATCTGCTGCAACTTTTTCAGAGCACATTCTAGAAGCTTCTCCATGACACCCTCTAGTGGTTCATAGCCAGGGTTTATGCTGTGTGTCCCAAAGTAAGTGTAATTTCTTTAAAATTAAACCATTAACAAGATCTTTGACAACTCTTTTTTCAGATTATAGATTTCTCTGATAAGCACCTTAGTGGTTTAAGTACTTGGAGTGTATTAAGTACTTGAAGGAGTGCAAATTACTACAACTTTCTTCAACTATTTGTAGCACTTTCCTTTTACCTTTGTTCATGGTGTGAAGTCATACTGTATCAGCAGACTGGATGATAAAATTGCTAAGGAAGAAGGGTAAGGGCTTTGCATTTGTTCTTCTAGGAACAAACAGGATGGCAGCTAAGGCCCTTTCTGCACTGGTCGTTCCCCTCTCTTTCTCTGTGCATCTCTGTTAGCTTTTAAATTTCATCCTGCATTTCCTCCCACTTTCACCTTGCATGTCCATTCAGTTTTCTTTGCCATTCGCTTTTTGTCCATTCAGCTCTCAGCTTCCACTGTATCTCCAGCTTTTCTGAAAGTGGTTTTGTGGCGGACTTTTCATTTGCCTCTTTTCCAAGCCGAAGGTAATTCAGAAGCACACACATTTCCTCAGATCTTTCAACCCCGCTCTTTTCCCACCTCTCTTTTTTTGTCAACCCCACCACCGAGATTGAGGTTTGTTGTTCCTTCCACTCTGCACTTTCTGCCTTCTTCCCTACTTCTGCTCCAGTATTGCGAGGGTTTCCCATCTTTTTAATTTCTTTTTTTTAAAAAAGAAAAAAGAAAAAGCCCTTTCAGTCTAGCAATGTGATAAGTTGATTGCTAATCTTTGATCGGTGGAGAAAGAAACCATTAGCAGGGAATGCTTTAATAGTTTGGCTGCAGTTAAAAGAAAAGTGGCAATCTTTTTGTCTCTCCTCCTCGCAGCAGACAGGCTTCTTAGAGCCATTTGAGAGCTTGGAAAAAAGTGACGCTTTTCTCTCCCCCCCCCTTGTGCATTCTCTTGCGCTCCCCCTCCCCCACACAGTAAAACCAGCACAGTAAAACCAGCACAGGGTGCTCTCTGATGGAGGTCTGTCCATGGTCGTGGTCTCCTGGTGACATACAAAAATAGCAGTTTACATTAAATGGAATAAAACTGCTGAATGGTTTTGAAATAAGACTGCCACATCATTACATTCCACTTGTTTTCTACATGAGGGAAAATGAGAGTCCTATCTCTAAGAATGGCTGGTTGGCTCAGTTGGTTAGAGTATTGTGCTTATTATGCCAAGGTCATCGGTTCGATCCCTGTGTAGGCAGGGTTTTTTGGTTAAATTAAATGTAAAACAATGAGACACCAGTTTAATCTTAGGCTTGCTTCCAGAGACTGAAAACTATGATTTTGTAATGGTAGCTGCTTCCAGAGAATGCCAAAGTGCCCCCCCAAGCCTAAAGCTTTGAAAAAAAATTTCCCTTTCATGGTTGGGGGGGGGGGCATTTTGGCAGTCTCCAGAAGCCTAACATGAAAATGGTGCCTCGTTGTTTTACATTAAAAATAAAATTACAAGGCTGTGATAGTGGTGGTTGTGGTAGGTATATCCATGTCTTCCAAGCAGCAGCTGTAGCTATTTCTGTGTGTGCACGCGCACACGCGCACCAACCCCAGTTGCCCCTTCCCCTAGGGAGACGCCAGGAGAGTGGCTGCTGCCCGTGGAGTACAGGAGAGGGCTCTTTACCAGCCAGATACTCTGCAGTAAGTTGTGGATGCAGAAAGGGCCTAAGCCTACAAGTCCTGTTCTTCTCTGTCCTCAGTCACAGAATATTCTCACCTCATACCCGATAACGGATTTAGCCACCCCTCCATGTTTCAAAAACACCTTTTCAATTACACAGATTCCTCATTCCATTGGACAGCTCCACATCTGACACTAGCCCTGTTCATCCTGCCTGTGTGTGCATACATATGTTTGATCGAAAGAGCCAGCATGCATTCACATTGCAAATGGAAACCAGGGACCAGTACCTAGATAAACGTGGGGCTTGAATCACATGTTCAGCTGTGCATGCATTGTCTGTAATATGAAAATTACTCAGTGCACAAAGGACAATCAAGTGTACAATGTACATGGATTGTACACGTGTTCACTATAACTTGTGAATAGGGCTTTTGTTCAGACATGTAGGCACATGTCTTTCTCAGAGAACCGTATTATTCATACCTCAGCCATGTAAACATAAAACCACACGGCTATAGCAGATCAGAATGTCTGGGGCATAGTTTGGTTTAAAACTCCATTTAATTTTTTTTCTCACAAATTTTGCCAGCAACATGACACTGGTAATTTTCCTGAAATGCTTGAGTAACAACACTAATTCAGAGGCAGAAAAACAGATAGACTAGACTTTAGGCTAGCTAATAAGAACATAAGAGAAGCCAATTTTGGATCAGGCCAATGGCCCATCCAGTCCAACACTCTCTCGTACAGTGGCCAAAAATACCAGGTGCCATCAGGAGGTCCACCAGTGGGGCCATGACACTAGAAGCCCTCCCAAGTTGCCCCCCCCAGCACCAAGAATACAGAGCACCACTTGCCCCAGACCGAGAGTTCCTATCTATACTTTGTGGCTAATAGCCACTAATGGACCTCTGCTCCATGTTTTATCTAATTCCCTCTTGAAGCTGTCCATGCTTGGAGCCGCTGCCACCTCCTGTGGCAATGAACCCGGCGAAGACGGAGGTCCTGGGCCTGAGTCGGAACGGTTTGGGGTTGGGGCTTCCTCTCCCGACCTTCGATGGGGTACCTTTGGTGCCTGCGTCAGAGGTTAGGAGTTTGGGAGTGCTCCTGGATTCCTCCTTAACAATGGAGGCCCAGATAGCAGCCACTGCCAGGTCTGCATTCTACCATCTGAGGCAGGCTCGGCAGTTGGCTCCTTTCCTCGACCGTGAAGACCTGGCTATAGTGATCCATGCGACGGTCACCTCAAGGCTAGACTACTGTAATGCTCTCTACATGGGGCTGCCTTTGTCGCTGATCCGGAGGCTGCAGCTGGTGCAGAACGCGGCGGCTAGGCTGCTGATGGGCCTCTACAGGTGGGAGCACATCAAGCCTGGGTTGAAGGCGCTGCACTGGCTGCCAACAGCATACCGAATCCGCTTCAAAGTGCTGGTACTCACCTTTAAAGCCCTATATGGCCTGGGTCCGACCTACCTGAGGGACCGTCTTTCCCCGTATATACCCCCAAGAGCACTTCGGTCGGGGACCTTGAACCGTTTAGTGGTTCCGGGTCCCTGAGAGGTACGATATGCCGCGACGAGGGCTAGATCCTTCTCAGTGGTGGCCCCTACCTGGTGGAATGAGCTCCCGGAGGAGATCAGGGCCCTGCGGGATCTTATGCAGTTCCGCAGGGCCTGCAAGACGGAGCTCTTCCACCAGGCTTTTACGTAGGGGCCGCCGCTTCCACCACCACCAATGGTGGAAATACCATCAAAGTTGGTGCGCCCTTGACAACCTGGCGACGAGGTGAACCACATGAACTATACGGCAGCAGGACCAGCCGATCAACTTGGACTAATACTGCTTGTAGGAACCATCTGCAGACCATCCTGGAATTTATAGCACATTTTTATTATTGTATGTTATTGGTTATGATTGTGATTTTATTGAATTTTATTGTACTTTATGTATGGCTTAGGCCTCTGTAAGTCGCCCTGAGCCCGCTTGCGGGGTAGGGCGGGGTAGAAATACTCGAATAAATAAATAAATAAATAAATGTGTTAATCACTCTTTGGGTGAAGAAGTACTTCCTTTTATCTGTTCAGCAATTTCATGGAGTGCCCATGAGTTCTTATATTGTGAGAAAGGGAGAAAAGTACTTCTTTCTCTACCTGCTCTATCCCATGCATAATCTTGTAAACCTCTATCATGTCACCCATCAGTCATCATTTCTCCAAGCTAAAGCGCCCCAGGCACTTCATAGGGAAAAGGTTCGAAAAGTGTTCGAACCCTTTTATCATTCTAGGCCCCTGCCACATGGGGGAAAAAAGAACGGCCGAAGTGTGGCTTTTTAAAACCGTACCAAAAGAGACACGCGGCGGCTGGATCAGATAGATCCCCTGAGCCGCCGCGCAGTTGCTCCCCGGCACGATCAGATGCTGGGGGAAAACCACTGCAGGGAGAGCGAGGCAGCCGAACTGCTCATGTGTGCGTGTGTGCAGTTCGGCTGGGAGCCTCAATTGCTCCTGCAGACGGGTGCGCCGGTGATCTCACAGCCGCACTTGCTGCGCCGTTCCAGGTTGGTGCTACCTTTTACTTGGGGGGGGGGGGTTGCAGCGGGTTTTAGGCCAGAAAGGACGGATCGGGGACGGGTGCACGCCGATTCCCAGATGTTGTGGTGTGCTCGCACCCATTTGCTGCACCCCCAATCCGTCCCTCATCTGCCCCAAAACCTCCCGTATGACTGAGGCCCTAGTTGCCCTTTTCTGCACTTTTTCCAGTGCTATAATATCCTTTCTGAGGTATGGTGACCAGAATTCCACACAGTATTCCAAATGAATAATCTCATGAGATCAACAGTGTACAAGGGCTGGTAAGTTACACAGACATAAGTTCTAAATTGAAAACATTGGGGTTGGGAGTGTCGTGGAGTGTGCTCCTGGCATCCCCAGGTCACCGTTTTCAAACCAATAATCCAATTGCACCCTGCTGAAGTCCCACTGTAGCAAACCACATTGACTCAGTTCTTAGTGGTCAACTATATACAGTGAAGTTTATTTACAGATCACAGCTCACACTGGCAAAGTGCTTCACCAGACAGTCAACATACGAATAAGCACACAGTGTACAGATCACACACAGTTATATACATTGAACAACCAATCATATTCCTGTCACTCAGATTACAGATCAGCATTGCACCAGCCAGAACCGGTTTGGTCTGGTTACCTGGACTGACAGTCACTCTGACACCTGTCATCTAGACTGGCATGATCTAATACACATATACATCACACATGCTGAATACTTATTCCAACAGGGAGGAGTAAATCAAAGTACTGATTACTAACCAAGCTAGGGTTAATAATCAACAAATGCTCCCTGGTTAATTTCTTTGAATATTTGCAAATATTTTTGTCAATCATTTTAGTTCTTTCCCTTTTGATTTTGAAGAATCATTTGTACTGTGTATGTGAAAAGTACTACGAAACGTGGAGTGATTTCAGCAAAGTACTTTTATTCAGCAGTAAACCAAAACACACCCTCTACTTCCTATAGGCTATTTACAGTAGCCGAGAGTCCCATAGGCTCTCGGCTGCGGACCTGGCCCTCTGATAGGTGCGGGCTAGGATCCGCTTGGCTATTGTTCTCCCTGAGCGAAGCTTCAGGGCTTTGCTTGACCGCATGGCCCAACGGTCACGCACGTGGTAATGGCGGAGTACATTACACCCCTCCCCCCATAGTCCAGACTACCCACACACAAAGTCCTGGAGGTACGCTGGGGCCTTCCTGGCCCTTGTGGAACGACGGGGCTCTGGTGTGATGGTCGTGGGTGCTACTGGGGGCCGTGGCGGGGAGGTTGGTTGTGGTGTTGCCGGTGGCGATAGCGCAGGAGGTTCCGGGGTGACCTGGACTGGAACGGGTGCTGGGGCCGGCGGCTCTGGCGTGGAGGAAGTCGCTTCGTCTGACTCCGTGAACTCCAGGTCCGCGGGATCGTTCAGGAGGACCCGCCGCCACAGTTGGTCGATGTGGCGGTGGAGCAGTTGGCCGTCCTCGCAGGAGACCTCGTAGGATCGAGGTCCTCGCACCCGTACCACTCGAGCGGGGATCCAGGGTGGCCCTTGCGCGTAGTTCCTGGCGTAGACTGGGTCTTCCGGGAAGAAACCCCTTGCGGCTTGGTGGGACTCCGTTGTCGGTTCTTCCTCAGGGGCCCGGTCCAGATGTAGCTGGTC
>NW_015164671.1:911116-911251 GCF_001447785.1 Gekko japonicus
ATGTGCCACATTGCTCTGATGGCCGCCTTGGAGGAGGTTGACGGCACGGGCACCACCTCCAGCCACTTGCTGTAGGCGTCGACCAGGATGAAAAAGATTTGGCCCTGGAACGGCCCTGCAAAATCCAAGTGTAGC
>NW_015164671.1:914568-916203 GCF_001447785.1 Gekko japonicus
CATTCTTCAAAAAATTCTTGGTCCTCTTTATTGTTCAACTTTTTGGTTATTTTGTCCATCTCAGCCATGAACAGAACTTTTTGTATCCATTCTTCCAGATCTGGTATTTTTTCTTGCTTTCAATATTGAGCATATATCATTCTTGCCATTGTTATCAAATACCAGAACAGTGTCTTTTTTGTTACATTCAGTTCTTCCATTTTTAAACCTAAGAGCAGAATTTCAGGTGTTTTCTTAAAAGAACATTTTAGAATCTTTTGCATTTCACTGTGGACTTTTGTCCAAAAGTCCCTAGCTTTATCACATGTCCACCACATGTGATAAAATGAGCCCTCATGTTTTTTACATTTCCAACATTTGCTAGACATATTCTGGTTCATATTTGCTATTTTCTTAGGTGTCATGTACCATCTATACATCATTTTGTAACAGTTTTCTTTTATGTTAGTACATACAGATAGTTTCATTGAATTTTTCCACAAATATTCCCATGTTTCTATAGTTATCTCCTTATTCATATTAACTGCCCATTTTATCATTTGCTCTTTTACAGATTCATCCTCCGTAAACCATTTCAACAGTATTTTGTACATATTAGAAACCATTTTCCTCCCCCCACTTTCCCAAACAGTTTCTACTTCGTTTCTATCTTCTCTAAAACCATAGTTTTTCTTATCCATTTTAAAAACATCATAAATCTGCATATATTTTAACCATTCATAGTTGTATTGAATTTCATCCTGCCCTTTCATTACCCATTCTGTTCCTTGTTTCATAACTAAGTCTCTATAAGGCAACCACTCCTTGCCTTGCTGTCTTGAATATGGTGTCAAAACTTCTGTTGGTACAATCCATAATGGCCTTGCATCTCGAAAGTATCTTCTTATCTTGTCCATGTCGCAAATAAAGCACGCCTCACCACATGATGTCTAAAAAAACTATCCATTTTTGTCTTCTCATACCATAGGTATGCATGCCAACCAAACCTACAATCATGGCCTTCTAGTGCCAGCAGTTTTTTGTTGTCCAATCTCACCCATTGTTCCATCCATGTTAAGCAAACTGCTTGTGGTCGGTGAGAGTCTTGACGAGCACATCGAAACTCTCCTCCTCCACCTTCCGTGGTGCAATCAAGTCCTGCAGAAGAAGGAGAGCATCCATCCCACATAAGCGGATGAGATAGGCCCTTTTCATACCTGTGTCGGTAATTCCCAAACATGTCAGGTAGTTGTTCAGGATCACCACCCACGTTTTCCATTGCTCGGGCTGAGAGAGGTCGAAACGAGCAATGCCCTCGGACGAGGTTGAGGTGGAGGCCGAGGAGGCCAAAGTGGAGGCCGGAGAAGACATTTTCGCTAGTTTGCTCGTGCGGATGAGCGGTGAAGCGAAAACGGTGAGCGGAGGCAGCAAGCGGAGTGGGTTGCGGAGGCGAGACCCGACGGTGAGCGTAGTTTGCTTATGAGGCGTATGGAGCGAGGCGCGGTGCGATGAGCGGTGATCCCAAGATGGAGCGGCAGTGCTGCGGTTGTCTCGGTGCGATCGGTGCTCGGTGCTGGCTTGATCTCCTCCGGGTCGTGTTCAGGGAAGGTAGAATCCATCTTCGTCGCCAGTGAAAAGTACTACGAAACGTGGAGT
>NW_015164671.1:916235-935647 GCF_001447785.1 Gekko japonicus
AGGAACAAGACAAAGAACTGCCGGCTCACAGGCCGGTATATATGCCCAGAAAACCCACCACCAAAACACACCCTCTATTTCCTATAGGCTATTTACAGTAGCCGAGAGTCCCATAGGCTCTCGGCTGTGGACCTGGCCCTCTGATAGGTGCGGGCTAGGATCCGCTTGGCTATTGTTCTCCCTGAGTGAAGCTTCAGGGCTTTGCTTGACCGCATGGCCCAACGGTCGCACACGTTGTAATGGCGGAGTACATTACAGTATGGAAGTTATAAAGTTTTATATATTTTTAATCTATTTATTGATGCATGAATAATACTGAGAGTACAGGGTGCTAATTCTCTCACTCAAGGTTCACTCAACACAAATTAACTCCCCTCTGCAAAATGCTTTCCCCACCTCCTTTCACACACACAAGGTCAAATTGCTCCAAATGACCATTAAGGATTTTCTCTTGACACAGAACCCCTGGATGGCACATTCTTCAATTAAACATCTTAAGAGTACTATTAACCCTTGTGCTAGAAACTAAAACAGGCTGGGAAACAAATCACCCCCCATGACTCTCACAGCCCCCCCCCCACTTGTCTATACTCTATTAGCCACACATGGCCCTCATCTGTGGATAGCTAAATATGTAGACTGGGATTATGTGGAAGCTAAAGAGATTTTTCTACAAACTTGGAGCACTCCCCAGGTTTGCAGGAAAAATCTGTAAAATACACACACACATCGGAGGGTATTAAATCATCTGAAAAGTATAAATCCAATCTCCTCCTCCTCCTCTTCTTCTGCTGCTGCCGCTATACTCTTATGCCATTATACCATATATATCTTGTTAAATGTATGTTAAGCTATTATATCATATACATAAAAATTTTGAAGAAGGAAGGTCCTTAATTTTTGTAAAATTACCCTCATAATATGGGGGGGGTGGTGGTAATGATATTTTTGATCTGTTTTTCCTTATCCTTTCTTTTTTTCTGTATCTGTCACGACTCAGGTGGGGTGTCACTTGACACTGCCACCTCTCTGGATTTAGGTTCCCTTGAGAAGGCCCAGAGCACCCTCCCAAGACCTTCAGACCTCCCTTTAGGCCGAATAACAGGCGTGAGGACCAGGCAGAGTAAAACATGGAGAAGGTTTATTTTATAGGAAGTCAAACAACATGGTGCAGAATAATAACAGTAAGTAGGTGAAAAGAAAAGAAATCAAATGCCCGAACACATCTAAATATACTGTCCCTAGCTCACTATCTCAAGTGGCCTTAGACTACTCACCCCTCCCTCAGGATGAGGGTTTTTCCTTTGCAGCAACCTTCCTTCTGGCTCTGCCCTCTGGAAGAAAGAACAGCTCTTCCTGCTGCTCCAGAACTTTTATTCCAAGCCCTCCTCTTTTCATATTGGTCCATTTTGGCTCCAAAACCTCCCAGGGGCCTCTGGGAGTTGTAGGCCCAGCCTCACCTACTGCTAGCCAGGCTCCTTGGGCCTAGTAGACCTCTACTGGCACAGCCCAGATCATGACAGTATCCCTTATAATATAATTATAAAAAATTAAAAAGAAACTACCTTCATAGTTCTATCACTCAATAGGTTACATTTCTTTAAAGCTGGTCTTTCCTGGACATCTTCATTTTACTTTCATCTCACTGTGTTCAATCTCTGTTCTCCTCCTTGGTACTGGTGAAAAACTGTTTACTGAGGCAAGGGAGAGGGTACCTCAGGAACATCATCTTGATTTACCTCAGGGGTGGCTAGCTGTAGACAGAGCCAAGCTCTAGGAGGACAGTAAATAAATATTTCTTTGGCCTCTTTCACAGTTGTGCTTGGTGGTGTTACAGGGAAGTGTCCTGTTGGCAGTAGTCCTCAGTTAATGCCCAAATCAATGTACACTACCATTATGAGAACAGTGGCATTAGGCTAAGAGGGAGTTTTCCCAGCTAAACTATTTTAGCGCTTTCTTCTGTTACCCCAACCTGTCACATGGGTGAAGACATTTTATTTTCCCAGGATAATTTCATAGGATAGCCATGTTGATCTCCAAGAGAAAAGCTAGATTTGAGTCCAGCAGCACCTTTGACAAGATTTTTGAGGTATAAGCTTCAAGTTAAAGCTCCAGTCATCAGATACTTCATCAGGTATCTGAACAAGGGAGCTTTGACTCTTAAATGCTTATACCCCAAAATTCTTGTTGGTCTTTAAGGTGTTACTGGAGTCAAATGTACTATTTTCTCAGGAGTCTGTTGGTGGCAAAACCTGTATTTTTGACCCTGGTTGATTCTCTTTTATTCTACTTTTCTTTGCTCTATTTTGGACTTGTGTGCTTTCTCTGTTTCAATGCTTCAACTTTGCAGTATAATCCAGTTTATTGGATGCATTATATTGTTTTATTTCATTCTTCTTTAACCAATGCTATCTTTTGGTTAGGTCAGTCAGTAGCCTTGGATAGAAAAAAAATGATTTCTCATTGTGTTGTGCATTTGGTTAATGCTTTCTATTTTTTATTGCATTGTACAAATAAAAACTTTCTAACCGTTCTGTCGACAGCCAGTTTGTGGATGAAAGTAGTAAAATCCTGGCATATGAAACCCAATGTGCAGAGACAGGTGGTAAGAGCTTTAAAACCGGAATGCTTGTAAGCAATAAATTCCACAGGGAAGTAGAGGAGCAACAGAAGACCTCTACACCCCGAGTTCATAAACTGAGGAGAATCTCAGCAGTACCATTTTCCTCTTTCATGACATGCCTTGCCCCCAATAAAAGGCAAAAATGTTTCAAAGAACATGGAGGTGCCTGGGATGCATTACCATGCATGGCATCACCCGACCTCATGTTCATAGTTTCACAGACCTCAACATCTCTCCTTATATATAATTGAGTAAGAACATTCTATATGAACATTCTAAATTTGGCCCCTTTAGTGTATGGACGCTTGAACTGTCAGTCAGAAGACGCTGGCTGGGTTGACTGGCTGCTTTGTGCAGTCCCGCCCAGCGTTTCAAGGTCTTTTGCATATGGAAGCTGATTGGACTTCACTGCATTCCACACCTCAAACTCACCCCCCTCCCCGCAAGGCAGTTGGAATGTCAGTTGCATATGGAACCTTCAAGGTCTTTTGCATATGGAAGCTGATTGGACTTCACTCCATTCCACACCTCATACTCCCCCCCCTGCAAGGCAGTTGGAATGTCTGGTGGTGTGTAGGTCCCAGGATCATGTTTTAAAAGTTGCCTGGGGGATTATGGACCATTCACACACTTTCAACCTTAACATACCCCATAGGGGGAGAGGAGAATGATGACAGCTGCTTTCCCTAGGCAGAGGCTGGGGGGGGGGAAGTAAACTTGAAGACAAGACAGGCACCCACCCAGAGCCTCTGGCATTTTCTCACTCTGCTGGTATAATTGAGTAGTGGGTGCCAAAGTTCTAAAATGCACTCCTTTAGTGTATGGACGCTTGAACTGTCAGTCAGAAGACGCTGGCTGGGTTGACTGGCTGCTTTGTGCAGTCCCGCCCAGGGTTTCCAGGTCTTTTGCATATGGAAGCTGATTGGACTTCACTCCATTCCACACCTCATACTCCCCCCCCCGCAAGGCAGTTGGAATGTCTGGTGGTGTGTAGGTCCCAGGATCATGTTTTAAAAGCTGCCTGGGGAGATGGGGACCTCAGACAGGTTACAGTGCCATAGACTCCACCCTCCAACCCAGCTATTTGCTCCTGGGGAACTATTGTTGCCAATCTTGGCCCAGCACCCATCAAACCATTCTCTTCAACCCCCTGCTGTGCAGCTGACTTTCCCCTAGGGTTGCCAATCTCCAGGTGGGACCTGGAGATCTCCCACTGCTACAATTGATCTCCAGATGACAGAGATCAGTTTCCCCTGGAGAAAATGGCTGCTTTGGAGGGTAGACCCTATGACATTATACCTGCTGAGTCCTTCCGTGCCCCCCCCAATGCTGCCCTCTACAGAATCCACCCCCCAAAACTCCAGGTATTTCCCTCCTTAGAGCTGGCAACCCTACTTTCCCCTCAGTGCCTGTTGGTAGGCAACTAAGTTTGGTCCAGTCACCTACTTTGCCCTTTGGGAGAAAACATATTGGGGCCAATCCTGATAGGGTTGCCAACTCCCGATGGGAAATTTCTGGAGATTTGAGGGATGGAGCCTGAAGAGGGTGAGGTTTGAGGAGGGGTGGGACCTCAGACAGGTACAATGCCATAGACTCCACCCTCCAAACCAGCCATTTCATCCTGGGTAACAATTGTTGCCAATTTCCAGGTGAGGGCTACAGATCACTCAAAATTACAACTGCTCTTCAGGGAGCAGAGATCAGTTCCTCTGGAGAAAACAGTGGACTCTGCCATTATACCCTGCTGAGGTCACCACAGCAAAATGACACTGTTTGCCCAAAGCCAGAGCACTCCCCCAGAGCCTCTTTCTAGATACCGTTGTATTTATTTCCACAACGGGCTTTACTGCTAGTAGTATCATAAAGACACAGTGAAGCAGGATCTACATAAGAGACCTCAGGCAACTTTCCAATATACATTTGTAATGCTCACTTTCTTTAGAACTTTGGGGGAAGTTCATCATCTCTCCTTCTTCCCTTCCTCAGACTTTTTCTTAATGCTTAATATTCAGGCATGAAGTGCCTGAGCAGTGTTACCTATGAACACCAGATGTGTGTTTGCGCATAACATGAATTGTAAGGTACAAAATATTTCAACCCATAGCTTAGTACCCGAGTTTTAATGATAAACACTGAATTGCTGAAAGTATTTTAGAATTAATGAAGAGGGTATATAGGGACTTCTAACCATACCAACTTAGCAGTAGTTCAGAATTCGCTGGATAATTACTATCTTATTCTGTATTTCTGAGGGGAAATTCGGTCAAAAAACTGTAAATGAGAAAAGTGACCATAAGAAGTTAAATTGAATAAAAACAGTGTTGCTTCTGTAACAAGGAAGTCTATACCTAGATAGTTAATCTCATGTTCTCATTCTGTTTTTATCATTGCAATATTTTTATATATCACCTGTATGAGACTAGACAAAGTTGTCACAGGTAATATGAAGAGTCATAGCATGAAAATTTAAGGTGGCAGCTACTCTGAGTCGGAAGCCAGAGTGAAAGATACTTATCTTACTCTTTTTCTGGTATAAAAAAGCTATCCCAGGACTTGGTTTGAGCATGACAGGCAAATTGTTCAATTAGATTAATTCCTAGCTCCATGATAAAGTTGATCTCTCTCTCTCTCTCTCTCTCTCTTTCCCCCCACCTTTCTATCTCTAAACATTCTATTTTATATTTCATATTCTTGAGAATCATGGAAACTTTTTAAAAGTTATATTGAAATTCGTCTTTAAAGGTCATGGCTAAAATTTCACAAATGAAATGAGGAATGAATCTTGTTTTCATTCTATCACGCAAGATTAATGGGCAGCTGGTCAATAATCCATTCTTGCATTTATACCAAACATTTACTTTTAAATGGAAGCAGGTCACTTGAAAAGCCTTCCAGCTTCAGTGAATCATTGATAATCCTTTCAAAACCAGGGCCAAACTACTAATATATCCAATTAGAAATTCAGCTCAAACAAAGTCCCTTTAGAGAGATAGTGGGGTTTTTAAAAAGTGTCAGCAGCACTAACCTTGGTTTCAAAACTGAATAGGAAATAAGGAGAAAATTAATCATATAGATCATTTTTGAAATGTTGGCATGAATTTTCTTGTGTTGAATGTGAAAACTCTCAATGCTGTATAAACTTGTGGGCATGTTTTTCTTCTGAAAATTCTCTCTGTAATTTCCAGCGTGTATGTTTAAGCAACAGATTACTGGGCAAGAGGCTCTATGCAGTTAGCAAAATCACAGCAAGGTAACAGAAGGATGGTTAGATTGCCACCCACTTGCCATTTTGTTCCATATTTACTGACACACCATGCAATTGGCCTAATTGTGTTTTTTGTCATATACTACTAGACCTTGCTGAGGATCTACATCAAAAGATGCATCCAACCAGTTCCATGGGGCCTGGATGATTTAGATGCATCCACATGTGCATCTGTACTAGCTGCAGACTCAGAAATGAGCTTCCATGTGCAGATCCCTTTGGCTGGATGAGGGAGATGGTGCTTTGACAATTTGAAGACACTTTCAAAATATTTAGTGTGAAATAAATGGATATATATTCAGATATAGTTTGCTGCACTTACTGTGGGCCCGAGAAATCACACCCCAGACTGGCACAACTAGGGTCCTTTTTTCTGTTTTTTCCAGTTTGTGCAGAAAATCAAGCTTAGTCCACAGATTTAACCCTGTGAAGTCTTCAAGTCATTCTTGCTCCATATCTATAGAAATATGCTATCTTTCCCCTTTAATTCCCCCCACACACACTTTTGTTCTGAGTGATTTATACTTTTATACAATTATATACTAAATGAGTAGGCCATAATATTGGTTAACAAAGGGTTTTTTTGTTCTTCAAAACAAAGTGCAAAGTTTGCATTTCAGTTACCTTTCTTTCTGACTTACACATAATCAAGGAGAAACTTCTATTTTTAAGAAGTAGCATAGTAACATAAGCACAATTACAGAACATGGCTGAAAACTCAAGGGATGGCATTTGTTTGTAGAACTGACAATAATCTAAATGTCATACTTTAAGAAAAAAATAATAACTATGAAAATGAAAACAGAATAAAGAAGCTATAAAATGGAACTATCTGTACACAGATAAAGGCATTTATGTCCTAAAGCCTTCCCAGAAAACAAGAGAGGCCTGTGACCTTAAAACAAATGGATTGTAGCAATTCAATAATATTTTTCAGGGTCAGTGCTATCTTTTGGTTAGGTCAGTCAGTAGCCTTGGATAGAAAAAAAATGATTTCTCATTGTGTTGTGCATTTGGTTAATGCTTTCTATTTTTTATTGCATTGTACAAATAAAAACTTTCTAACCGTTCTGTCGACAGCCAGTTTGTGGCAGGCACCCAATTTTGTGCTTACTTATGGTCAACAGCCCTCTGCCAAGGATCTGACATGTTGTGATTGCTGAAACACAGTAAAGAGTTCCTTGCCTGCTAAAATCAGATTAGAAAATGGCTTCTTTACCCAATCATAAGATGTATTCCAAAAGATGAATACAGGCACATGTTTTCAGATGAATGGCAACTACCATATTGTCTGGCTCCATTAGAAAAGCAATAGAAAAGAGTTAATGCCTTTCACAGTAGTATATTTAGGAAATGTATGTAGACATAGTTCATATACTATAAATGTCTCAGGGCATCTTTAGAAATCATCTGATTCAAAAGAAACTTGCATGTTCCTGCAACTGAAACAGAAAATGGAGGCATATATATCAGAAGGGAATTAATGAGTATTAATTAGACGGATGTGAGGGTGATCTGGCTGCAACATCTGTCACCCCATTGATCGCCAGGGCTGAGTCACCTGATCAGGCTGGTTAGGTGGGTGTTCCCTACCTCCCACACCACTCCATGTGCATCCCTCCTGAAGCTGCACGCTCGGTCAAGGAGGATGACCATCCCAGATAGGAGTATTAATTAGCCTCTCTAAATAAGCTTAACTATAAATGTAGTTCAAGAATGTAGCTGTAATCTTAAACAGGTAGAGATGGGATCACAATCTCACCTGCCAAGGGCTGACACTAGCTTTGATCAACTGGAGCATTTCCACAGATGGAAGGATTCTCACCTGCAGAGTATGACTTTTTCTTGCATCCCTTCTCCCACTGCATCCCAAAATGGTCCCATTGGTTGACCGCCTGATGGCACCTGGATTTTGGCCACTGTGTGACACAGAGTGTTGGATTGGATGGACCATTGGCCTAATCCAACATGGCTTCTCTTATGGTGTTAAAATGCTCCCTGAAAGGATGTTCCTGGTGGACAAGGAAATGCAGCAACATGATTTCAGTGAACGTTTGGGCTACAGTGGGAAAGGAGAGGTGAGAAAGTTACATTACATAGGTAAAAATCCTTCCATCTGCAGAAATGTTGAGATTCAGTCTTAAAAGAAACAACAACAAAATCTTACCTGTAATCAAGAAAAGAGAGGCTTAAACAAAAGCTAGGCAACTCAATAAACTTTTTGTTCTTTGAATCAATAGTCATGGGGAGTGCTATGGAAACAAGGTATTTTTCTGTAACTGGAAAAAAGAGTTTTTGCATTCAAGATCCACTGCAAAATACTGCAATTCGTAGGCCCAGGAGAGCGCAGGTGAGGAATAATACAACAATAACAAGTGATTTGGAGAAACAAAAGGCCACAGCTTTATTGAATACATTGCAGGAGCATTGGTACAGCATGCAGATGGATCCAGAACGAGGTGACCCACCTACCACTGAATTAACCCTACCAAGGAGTGGCAAACCGTGGGAGCCACATGTGCCCCAGCTGCTGCAGGGTTCCCTTGCTGCCTGATGGTGAGAGCCCCTCTGGGAGCTGGGAATGCTGCCGAATTGGCTCCACCCCAAGACCACTTAAGGAAGTCCCCAGAAATGCAGGATGCAGACACACAGGCACCACCTCCCCAGCCGAAAAAATCTGTCCCGATGCCCAAACCACCAGAGAGACAGGGCTTACTTTTCCCACTTCTGCCAATGCTCCTACATCTACAATCAACAAAGCAACCAATCACTAATGCGTTGAAGCCAAATATCCATGCCTCATTCAGATAAGTGCTCTTACCTGAAGGACTGCCTTTCACCACATAAACCCCCAAGAGCACTTCTCCCCAGGTCCACCCTGTCAGGTGATATAGCTCTGTGCCACTTGTATGCAGAAGATCATTATCAGCCAATGGCCTGAATCTGCTCTACAGGAGGGCCCAGTTCCAAGGACACTGCAGCAGCGCCAACACAAAAAATTGGACAAAATGTGAATTGTGATGGGCTTTTGATGATTGGGCACAGGAGGTGAAGCCCTTCTCCATCCCTTCTACAGCCCACTTGGCCAGGATGGAGTTGGAAGGGTTGGAAAAGCCAAAGGCCTTACTGTAAAAAGATATGGCCACCAAACAAATCCCCATGGTCCTGGCAGAGACCCTGTTCCCCCAAGCATGCTAAAAAACACAAAACCAGAGGTTCTGTGGCTGGGGCCAAAACCCTTGGGACCCCAGTGAACCAGCAAGGATAGGAACTCCAAAGCCACATGAGAAATGTATATTAAATGTCTATCACTTTGTTCCTAAAGATGGGCGTGGTTTCAATGGGAGAGAAAGTGGCTTGTAACAACATTGCTGCTAAGTCTCCCTGTGTGAGGAAATGACATTGCCTCATGCCATTATGCCACTGTAGTCTTATTATAACAGATCACCACTACATTTAGTTTCCTACAAAAAGTCACTGTCTTAAGGAGCTCACAGTCTGTCATTTGACAGTAAAGGGAAGGGGAAGGAAGACACAATACCTTCAAGGGATTAATGTGAGCAAGAGCAGCTTATAATAACACTAAAATGAGACCAACAGAATCAAAGGAAATACAAGTGAAGTATCAAAACAATAACTTTTAAAGAGGCCCCCACCTCTCTATTTCCTATTCACCGGCTGCATGAAAAGTGAATGAAGAAAGACAAAGTTAAATCTCCGTAAGCACGTGCTCTGGTCTATTTCTAGATGCACTGAGAAAAGCTGACAATTTAATAAGTTTAAACAAGAATCAAATCTTTTAATTTTTCTTGTAAATCTTGTTTTTTAATAAATGAGCTGATTTGCTGCTTTAGAATATTATTTGTTGCAATCTGTATTTATGGCCTTTTCGTTTTGGTGGTTGATCAATAGTAACTAATGTCTGTCAAACACATTAAGTAGAAAAGGCAGCATAGAAGATCTTTAGCAAATAACATTAAACAAGTAAATATGCATAGGATTGCAGTTTGGAGATCTTTTGAACAGTCTTCCCAATTGGCACTCTTGTTTTGTCCATTTTGATTCAGCCAAAGTTCTGTGTTGAATGTGACGCGGTGCTCGTGACCCACATTTCTGCACAGTGGGTGCCTGCCACGTAACCAAAGATAACCAAAACATC
Source organism: Gekko japonicus (assembly GCF_001447785.1). Lineage (NCBI taxonomy): Eukaryota > Metazoa > Chordata > Lepidosauria > Squamata > Gekkonidae > Gekko > Gekko japonicus. The sequence goes on from NW_015164671.1 coordinate 926,283, forward strand.
TTCGTTTGCCAGACTGTGTAGCAATGAGGAAATGTGAACACTGACAAGATTCTCCAAGATGTTGATTCTTCAAATCTGGAACATAGTTTTGATCAGGGCTATTTTTCGGCAGGAACGCACAGGAACGGAGTTCCGGCTGTTTCCTGAGTTGGCCACACCCAGCAGGAACTCATTAGCATAATAGGCCACACCCAACAGCAGAAACTCATTAGGATTGGCTACATTAGGGGTGTGTGGCCTAACATGCAAAGGAGTCCCTGCTACAAAAAAAGGCCCTGGGTTTTGACAACAAAAAAGGTAAACAGAATAAGAAGCAAAAGGTGGGTGTGGCTGGATGACCACACTTCTGGCAACACGGGGCTGCGGCCTAATATGCTAATGAGCTGTGGTGTCAGGGTGTGGCCTAATATGCTAATGAGTTGCAGGTGTTGGGTGTGGCCTATTATGCTAATGAGTTCCTGCTGGTTTTGATGCGGCAAAAACTGAAATCTCCATATTCTTAAAATCATCTAGATTTTATATGCTCACAAGGAGTTGTATTACTGTTGGGACATAGAATTTGCTAACAAGAATGACTAGACAGTTTCAGCATCATGATCCAAAGCATGACATGAGAAGTCAGTGGAAGTCAAGAACAGAAACATCCCTCCTTGGTCAATGAGTTATACATTCACCCACTTGCCTTGCATTGTTGCTTTACTAACACTTTATCTGGATATCTTTTTACCTTTCCTCTTGAACAAACTCTTTCAAACTGTTTGACACTGAAGTAGGTTACCCAGCACCTACTGCAGTGAATCCCAATATCATGCTCATGGTGCCCAGCCCACTGATGTTTTATTTCTGCCTTCCCTCGAGTAAATATTTTTTCTTTGTTGTGCTAAATCTCAGTTCTCTTCCTTAGCATTAAGAGTAGAAAGGGTTACAATGGGGTTAACCAAGGTAAGGGAAATAATACCTCAGGAGCACCATTAAAATTTACACCCAGGGTGGATATTTTATTATTTATTTATTTATTTATTTATTTGATTTATATACCACCCTCCCTGCAGGCGGGCTCAGGGCAGTTTACAACAATTTTACAGTAATAACATTACAACCATTAAAACAATTTAAAACAATGAAACCCTTAAATACCATGCAGCAGTTAGCCCCGATGTTAATCAGTTTATTTAAAAATTCAGCAGTGCCCCAGTATCGGGGACCAGACCATTGGAGGGGAGATAGCCAGGAGGAAACGTCTGCTGCCTCAACCAAAGGCCCGGTGGAAGAGCTCCATTTTACAGGCCCTGCGGAACTATAATAGTTCCTGCAGGGTCCGGATCTCAAGTGGGAGCTCATTCCACCGGGTAGGGGCAAGCGCTGAAAAAGCCCTGGCCCTGGTTGAGGCTAGTTGGACATCCCTGGGGCCGGGGATTGCTAAGAGATTTTGATTTGCGGACCTCAGTGACCTCTGGAGCTTATATGGGAAGAGGCAGTCTCTATGATATGCTGGCCCCGGGCTGTATAGGGCTTTAAAGGTAAGCACCAGCATCTTGAAACAGATCGAGAATTCAATAGGCAGCCGGTGCAGTTCATGCAACACTGGGTGGATGTGAGCCCACATAGGCATCGCTGTCAATACCCATGCTGCCATGTTCTGCACCAACTGCAACTTCCAGAGCAGAGTCAAGGACACCCCATGTAGAGAGAGTTACAATAATCCAGTCTGGAGGTGACCATTTCATGGATCACTGTAGCTTGGTCCTGGGGAGAGAGATATGGGGCCAACTGCCTGATCTGCCTCAGATGAAAAAAGGCCAACCTAGCAGTGACAGTGACCTGGACCTCCATAGAAAGAGAGGCATCCAAGAACACCCCCAGACACTTCACCCTTGTTATTGGCACGAATGGAGCCCCATCGAAGGTTGGGAGCCTGATTCTCTGATTCAATCCCCTGTGACTCAGGTACAGAACCTCTGTCTTAGATGGATTTAGCTTCAGTCAGCTCCATCATAGCCATCCAGCCACAGCTTGTAACGCCTCATCCAGATCTCCTGGGGACGTATCTGGGCAGCCGTCCATCAGTAGATAGAGCTAGGTGTCATCCACATATTGGTGACAACCCAGCCCATACCTTCGGATAATCTCGGTGAGGGGGTTCATATAGATACTTAACAGCATGGGGGAGAGAACTGCTCCCTGTGGCACACCATGTTCTAGTGGGTGCCATTGGGATAGCTTCCCCCCAAGTGCCACCCTCTGTCCCTGACCCTGGAGAACAGAAGTCAGCACTGCAAGGCAAGCCCCTGTTTAAGAACATAAGAGAAGTCAATGTTGGATCAGGCCAATGGCCCATCTAGTCCAACACTCTGTCACACAGTGGCCAAAAATACCAGGTGCCATCAGGAGGTCCATCGGTGAGGCCAGGACACTAGAAGCCCTCCCACTGTTGCCCCCCCAAGCACCAAGATTACAGTGCATCACCTGCCCCAGTCTGTGACTTCCTATCTATACCTTGTGGCTAATAGCCACTGATGGACTACTGCTCCATATGTTTATCCAGTTCCCTCTTGAAGCTGTCCATGCTTGTAGCCCCCACCACCTCCTGTGGCAGTGAATTCCATGTGTTAATCACTCTTTGGGTGAAGAAGTACCTCCTTTTATCTGTTCTAACCCGACCGCTCAGCAATTTCATGGAGTGCCCACAAGTTCTTGTATTGTGAGAAAGGGAGAAAAGTACTTCTTTCTTGACCTGCTCTATCCCATGAATAATCTTATAAACCTCGATCATGTCACCCTTCAGCCGTCATTTCTCCAAGCTAAAGAACCTCAAGCACTTTAACCTTTCTTCATAGGGAAAGTGTTCCAACCCTTTTATCATTCTAGTTGCCCTTTTCTGCTCTTTTTCCAATGCTATAATATCCTTTTTGAGGTGTAGTGACCAGAACTGTATACAGTACTCCAAATGAGGACGTACCATCGATTTATACAGGGGCATTATGATACTGCCTGATTTGTTTTCAATTCCCTTCCTAATACACACAGTCACACACTGTCTTAACATTTTCATTGAGTTATCTTCTACGACTCCAAGATCTCTCTCTTGGTCAGTCTCTGCAACATGTATTTATAGTTAGGATTTTTTGCTCCAATATGCCTTTGCACTTGGCCACATTGAACCCCATTTGCCACGTTGACACCCACTCGCCCATTCTCAACAGATCCCTTTGGAGTGCCTCACAATCCTCCCTGGTTGTCACCACGCTGAACAATTTTGTGTCATCTGCAGATTTAGCCACTTCACTGCTTACTCCCAACTCCAAATAATTAATGAACAAGTTAAAAAGCATCGGACCGAGTACTGATCCCTGCAGTACCCCACTGCTTACCACCCTCCACTGAGAAAATTGCCCATTTATACTCAGTCTCTGTTTCCTATTAATTAGCCAGTTTTTGATCCACAAAAGAACTTGTCCTTTTATCCTGTGACTATTGAGCTTAATTAGGAGCCTTTAATGAGGAACTTTATTGAAAGCTTTCTGGAAGTCAAGGTAAACAACATCTATTGGGTCCCCCTTGTCCACATGTTTGTTCACTCCCTCAAAGAACACTAACAGGTTAGTGAGACAAGATCTTCCCTTACAGAACCCATGCTGAGTCTGCCTCAATAGGTTTTGTTTATCTATGTGCCTATTAATTCTTTCCTTAATAATAGTTTCCACCAACTTACCCGGTATCAAAGTCAGACTGACTGGCCTGTAATTTCCCAGATCTCCTCTGGAACCCTTTTTAAAGATGGGAGTGATGTTAGCTACCTTCCAGTCCTCAGGAATAGAGGCAGATTTTAATGAAAGATTACATATTTTTGTCAGGAGATCCACAAGTTCACATCTGAGTTCTTTCACAACTCTCGGATGTATGCCATCTGGGCCTGGTGATTTATCAGTTTTTAAGTTGTCTATCAGTTGTAGGACCTCCTCTCTTGTCACTTCAATCTGACTCAGCTTCTGATTCAATCTGACCCGGCATCAGAGAGGCAGTGGGTTAACACCTCAATGGTCAACCATATCGACTGCCGACAATAGATCCAAAAGAATCAGCAGCGCCGATCTGCCTTGATCCAGGTGTCTCCAAAAGTCATCCACCAGGGTGACCAGCACCATTTCCATCCCATGGGCAGGGCGAACACCAGACTGGAAGGGATCCAGGATCTTAGCTTCATCCAAGAAGGCCTGGAGCTGTGTTGCCACTGCCCTCTCTACCACCTTCCCCAGAAACAGCAAGTTAGATACTGGGTGGTAGTTGTTAAGGACCGACGGGTCCAACAAAGATTTTTTAAGGAGAGGGCAAACTACCACCTCCTTCAATCCCCCTGGGAAGGTCCCTATTGAGAGGGCCAAGTTGATAATCTCCCTCAGGGGGTCCGCGCCTCATTGCCACAGGCCTTTACCAGCCATGATGGGCAGGGATCTAGGAGGCAAGTAGCAGGCTTTACAGCTGCTAGGATCTTGTCTACTTCATCCTGGGAGAGCAGGCTGAAGTGGTCCAAGACTGGACCTGAAGATGGCCAATGGGCTTCCAGTTCTCTTATTGTATCAGTTGTAGCTGGGAGGTCGCAGCGGAGTGACAAGACTTTATTTGCAAAATAGCTCACAGATGTCTCACAGCCGATGGCCAATTCCCTAGCATTTGGTACGCCCTGAGGCAAAGTAGTCAGTGACTGAATAATTCTAAATAATTGGGCCAGGCAAGAGCTAGCAGACATAATGCAGGTCACCTAGAAATTTCTCTTTGTGGCCTTCACTGCCATCTCATAGATTCAAATTAATGACCTATAGGATGTTCTTGTGGCTTCGTCATGAATTTTCCGCCACCCTCTCTCTAGTCGTCTTAGCTCTCTTTTCATCCACCATAGCTCTGGGGTATACCATGGAGCTAGTTTGGTACGAGGGCGAAGAGGATGCCAGGGAGTTACCTTGTTGATGGCTTTGGAAAGGCAGGAATACCAGTCTTCCACCAGCGCATCCAATGGGCCACCAGAGGGAATCGGATCCTACAGAGCTTCCTGGAACCTGTTAAGGTCCATTTGACTCCGCGAGCGAGCATAAATTCACTTGCCACCTAACCAGGGAGGGTTAGAGATACCCAGCCAGGCCTTCAGGACAAGGTGTTCCAACCATAGAACTGTAACAACGGTAATCCAGTCCACCACGATCCCCGACACAAAGATAAGATCCACCGTGATCCCTGATGCAAAGATAAGATCCAGAGTGCGGACTGCTTGGTGTGATGAATGGCTAGTGATGAATAGTGCCAAGCACTGGCAGATCATTAAAACATATTACTTTGGCTTCTTTCACAGGTGTGCTTAGTGTTGCCATGGGAAACTGTGGTGTGCCAGATAATCCTCAATTAAACCCATTGTGAGGAAAGTGGCTCTGGGATGTGTGGAAGCTGGTACTAACAACTGAAGTGATTACCATCCTGATCAAGGATGAAGTAGAAAAGGTCCAGTCCAGAACATGTTGGACCTAGTGGGTTGAAGGGATCAATGAACAGGATTTCTTTTGTTGGGATAACTGAGCAATAAAGGGTTCAGGGGTCCACTGAGAGATACTTATGACTGAGAAGTAAACAAGTAAGCTATTGTATGCACCTTGAATAATTTAGAAGCCTTAGATTTTAACTAATGCATAGAGGTGGATGTTTCAAGAGGACTAAAACATTCTAAGATTAATTACATTACTATAGAACCATCTGCTACTATTAGTTTGCTACAGTTTTAATATTGGATTTTATTTTAAACTGTTTCCAATTATTCTGTTCGTAATGCATACAATTCATTTCTCCAATGTCCCTATATTACCCTGCAAGTCTTGGGCATTCCTTTTTATGTTATCTTTTTATTCTTTTCTCACTGTGGCTCAGTACACCATTTAATTAATTTCAGTTAAGCCCTTGCAGCTGTGTGTTCCTTACTGGTGTAGCATGGCCTACTGAGGCAAATAAGAGTCCCAAGCAACATTTGCATGCATCAATGAAGGTTTTCTAAATAAAAATCACCGTCTTAATGCTGTTAAGATGCAGGACATAGCTATTAGTTAAAATAAATATCTCAAGGTATAGAGATTGCCAAATTCTAAAAGTATATTACTTTGAAAATTGTTGAGTATCACACTTCTCACAAATTCCAGTCATATCGGTCCACTGGTTTGTTCTATTTTCAAAGTTCTTTCATTTCTTTCATCTTACAACTTAGTTGAATTACAGGACCTTGTTTACTCTAATGCAGGATCTATTTTCCCATAAAGTCTGACTTATAGAAGTTGCACTACTGACATGACCACAACCTTTATTTCAATTCATATGATCCAGTGAACAGCCTGATAGTAATATGAACATTAAAAGTAATTGAGAACAAGAAGCAGATTTCTCCTTTGCTGTGAACATAGTGAGTGCCACATCTCTTCCTCCAGTTTATTGAAATATTTATACCTCACCTTTCTCATAGCTCAATAAGGCTCACAAATTCATATTTCAATAAATACAAAATACAGTAACCTCCTCCCCATATAAACCCCTACCTGCCTAAAATATAAGACTTTAAATCTACACCCCCATTAAAAGCCCTAGCAAATAGAATCATACAATCATAGAGTTGAAAGGGGCCATACAGACCATCTAGTCCAACCCCCTGCCCAATGCAGGACCAACCTAAAGTATATCTGACAAATATTCACCCAGCCTCTTCTTGAAAGCTGCCAGTGGATCTTACCACCTCCCTAGGCAGCTGATTCCACCTTTAAACCACTCTGACCATGAAAAGGTTTTTCCTAATATCCAGCCGATACCTTCCTGCATGTAATTTAAACCCGTTGCTTCGGGTCCTGTCCTCTGCTGCCAACTGGAACAGCTCCCTGCCCTCCTCCAAATGACATCCTTTCAAATATTTAAAGAGCAATCATGTCCCCCCTCAATCTCCTCTTCTTCAAACTAAATATCCCCAAGGCTTGCAGAGTAGGCTTGCAGTGCTTCATACCACTTCAAGAGGCAGCATCCTCCTCATAGTGTGGGAGCTATAATAGAAAAATCATGAGTTTTGTTTGATACCAGGCAGGCTACCTTAAGCAGGTGAATATAATAATGAATATAAATATAAATATAAACCTCTCGTATGTAACATTTCCAACTGGCAGACCAAATCGTCACATGTAAGAATTCGTAACTCTGCTAGTACAACAGGTATAGCACAATACATTGAAAAAGAGTTCAAATGGCATGATAGATCTTAACTTGAATTTAAACCAAAGGAGGAAATATATTCAATTCAAAAAATAAACATATAAGAAATGTAACTCTGCTGGTAAAAAAAAAAAAAGGTAAAGGTTTCCCTTGCTCAAAAGCTAGTCGGATCCAACTCTAGGGAGCAGTGCTTATCTCCCAAGCCAAAGAGCCAGCGCTGTCCAAACACTTCTCTGTGGTCATGAGGCTGGCATGACTAAACGCCGAGGTGCATGGAACACTGTTACCTTCCCTCCGAAGTGGGACCTAATTTCTTGCTTTCGAACTGCTACGTTGGCAGGAGCTGGGGCCAGAGACGGGAGCTCACTCTGTCATGCGGCACTAGGGTCTCGAACTGCCAAACTACAGACTTTCTGGTCTGCAGCTCAGTGTCTTACCCTCTGAGCCAACAGGTAAAGTGAAGTATATGAAAACCATTACTACTAGCATGACAGATCTTAACTTGAGTTTAAATCAAAGGGGGGTAAGGGTATTCAGTTCAAAAATAAACCAGACCTATTGTCTCAGTAGTTCTTTTTGTGTGTCAATCCCTGAGGCTCTTTGAGCACAGTATAATATGCAATATTTAAAGTCATCAACCGTATCTTTCTGTTCTGCAAAATGACTCACAAATGGAGCTTCCCCCTTTGTACCAAAGGGGGGGAAAGTATATTAAATAAAAAAATGAACATGTAAAAAATGTAACTCTGCTAGTACAACAGGTGCAGCTCAATACATGAAAAACATTACAAATGACATTATAAATCTTGACTTGAGTTTAAACCAAAAGGGGTAAGGTTATTCAATTAAAAAATAAACTAGGCCTTTTTGTAGCCCAGATGTGCTGCCTTACTCTAGGGTATCTCCAACAGCAGGGGCACCCCACTCTCTAACCTGAACCAGAGACCCACAAACTCAGGCCAAGGAAGGCACCCCTGGTTCTGAAAAACAGAGCAAGCCATAGCTCTGGAAAATGCTCTCAATTTTCAGGTGGCATAAAGGCAGCCCTCAGAGCAAACCTCCAGTCTTCTCCACCCATCCAGCAAAGGTATGCATATGAAACAATGGCAGTTCCACCAGGTAAAGTATCTGCATTTCTAAAGGCTATTCAAAGACCACCTGGTGAATAGCCCTTCTGCCTCCAGAACTTCACCTAGCCCTTCTGTGTGCACCTGTGTCTATGTGAGAAGCCTTTGTCCTCACAACTGTCTTTCCTGCTCCTTCCCTCAGGATACCAAGATAAACCAGTCATACATTCAAATGTTTAGCTATCTTTCCTGACACTAATCAAGGACTCATCTTCCACCTTTTGCCTGTACTTGGGAACCTATTCAGTCTACCTTGTCAGAACCATTACTGATCCTCAAATTAATTCAGCCATCTCCAGTAATCCCACCATAGCTATCATGAATCCAGACTCTACCCCTCTGAGACCTCATTGGTCACACCTATGCCATGCCCCTCCTGACAACTGCACCCCCTTGGACACCTGATTGGTCCAAGTAATCTTTTGTCTTCACCTGGGGCAAGCACCTCAAGACCTCCCATTGGTCAGCATTGTTCTCTAATGTCTATATCTATCCACGCACATGGCCTCAGAGGGTGTGCTTCCATCCTGATGCCAACTGGCAGTTCACCCCCAAACTATGTTTGGGCCACAATCCCTTCTCAATGAATTCTGCACATCTGAATAGGTTATATTACCCCATAACCAGGGGTCATTTGGGGGGGGACGCGGGGGGACAGGGGTTAGGGGCGGGGCAACCAACGAAGCCCCGCCCCCTATGAAACCAGAGGCACAACCAGCTAAGGAAGGGGGAGGCAGCAAGAGCACTCAGAACTGAGAGCCGGACCCGCCGAACGCTCTCATGGAGGGACTGGGGCTCCTGCGGCGGGATGGGGCTCGCTCCCAGGCGGGTCCCAGTGGCGCCGGCTGGTGCGGCTAGGCTGGGGCGCTGATTCCTCTCCTCCGCCGCTCCGGCTCTGCTCAATACACCACGGCCGCCTCTTTCAGCCAATCCCAGCGCCGCAGCCATTCCCACACAGCGTGTAAAATGCTGCCACTGGTCTTGTACTGCATTTTATACAGTCTACCTGAAGAG
>NW_015164671.1:937247-962844 GCF_001447785.1 Gekko japonicus
TTCCAGCCAAAGTGTGTGTATGAGTGTGTGCTGGGGGGAGAGGTAGACCAAATGCTGGCAAAGATAAACTGGTTTCAGACCACAAAGTTCACAAGCTACCTTCCATGGTTTCAACCTCAGCTCCACACAGAGCAGGGAGTGCCATGTGTGTGAATGTGGGTGCAGTTTCTTTCCCTGATGCATGACATGAGAAATTGCCTTTATGTTAAATGTTTACAGCTTGAAATATGTGAGGGAGTACCTCTTAGCTTGCGCTGAGGAAATTTGTGTCATTGTGTTAGTCTGTTGCTGCAAAATAGTCCAAGAGTTCAAATAGCACCTTTAAGACTAACAAATAGCACCTTTAAGACTAAGACTAACTGAGTGGTGGGTGTGGCCTTATGACACACTTCCCGTGATGGCAGGGGTGTGGCCTTATGACACACTTCCGGTGATGTCAGGGGGTGTGGCCTTATGACACACTTCCGGTGATGTCAGGGGGTGTGGCATATGCTAATGAGTTATGCTAATGAGTTCCCCTAGCTCTTTTTTTACGAAATGACCCCTGCCCATAACTGAACCTACTATTCACTATCAATCACTTCTGCTTTCTTAGTCCTGTATTGCTTGCTCTTTTTGAATGCTTAGTGTGTTTGTAATTAGGGAAATTCTTCAATAAAACCTATTTAATTTACTCTTCAAATCTCTTCCTAATGTGCTGGACCTTGGTATACAATTGGTGTGCAATTCATGTACCCCTCTGGTCTCTCCTGCCGCATAGCTAATTTCCCCAAACCACGAGACAGACCATTGGTGGTAACATCTTGTCTCAGTAGTTCTTTTTGTATGTCAGTCCCTGAGACTCTTTGAGCACAGTATAATATGCAATATTTAAAATAATCAGTTGTATGTTTTTGTTTTGCAAAGTGACTCACAAGTGGAGCCTCCCAGACTTGGTTCTTTATCCTAGAGTGATGTTCTAAACTCTTTATCCTGATTTGCCTGTTGGTATTTACCTACATACAGTTTGCCACATGCACATATAATTAAGTATACATTTAGTCTGGCAATTGATAAAGTTCCTAAGATAGAACCTTTTGCCCTGTATGTCTATACAGCCACGTACTTCCATAGTCTGGAACATTAGAACATTTGGCTGGTGCAATATCAGTATGGACTAACGTATTTTTAATATTGTGAGTCCAGTGCAATCCAATCTCTGGTGGTAAATCACAACCCTCAATGTCCTGAGTAATATGCCATTTCCTACAGATGGATTTTTTGATGGAGTTGAATAAAGGGTTGTAATCAAATGTACATCACACTCTATTAGACACAGTTCTCTGATTTTCCTCTAGGAGCTTGTTACGGTCTATCAGTTTTGCCCTTTCCAGTACTCCTTGTGTAACATCAATAGGGTAACCCTTATTGGCAAATTCCTAGAGGACTGAGGATGTACAAACCACCTGCTATGTTTATTGAGAATGAGATTTTTAAGAGCAAATAGGTGTTCTCATGATCTTATTTTGCTAATAACAGAGAGGTCAAAGGAAGAATTAGATAAAACACATGCTCTTCTGGGCTTTTTGATAAAAAAATTTTGCAAGAAATAAATTGGAGCATCACTATGAGTTTATACATTCTATTGGGTTATGACCACTAACCCATCCTTGTACTTTAATGAATGAAATATACAATTTGGATCATCTATAATTGTGAATTGTTGATGGTTTTCCCTTGGTGGGTATTATTTGTGGCTGTACCTGTTGTACCAGAAGAGTTAAATTTCTTATATGTTTATTTTTAAATTGAATATATTTCCTCCTTTGGTTTAAATTCTAGTTAAGATCTATTATTAAGTTTAAATTCCAGTTAGGATCTATCATGCCATTTGAACTGTTTTTCAATGTATTCTGCTGCACCTGTTGTACTAGCACAGTTACAAATTCTTACATGTGATGGTTTGGTTTGCCAATTGGAAATGTTATATATAAGAGGTTCCCTTTAAGAATTTTGTATGTGTTAGGAGTCATTTATAGTCCACCTGGTAGTGATTAGATGATGGTAAATCACTGATGATATTTTAAACCAGTGAAATTTGTCTTAGAACACAGAGTTCTTTGAAAATTTTGGAGCTGCTTTATCTGTCAGACTCCTGCAACAATCAGAATCAAGGGGGACCGCGACACCTCCTAACTGGGAAGGCGTGAACCTGGAGTCCAGCACCTCCTCCCTTTGACTGGCGCATTGTGGGAGGCGCGAGAGGGCATCAGCTATGGAGTTGGCTGTCCCAGGAAAGTGATGCAGGGTGAACCGGAATTTGGAGAAGAACTCCGCCCACTGAGATTGCTTTGCATTAAGAGGCATGTAAGGCCTCTAGATTTTTATAATCGGTCCAGACTTCAAACGGTACCCTTGCCCCCTCTAGCCAATGCCTTCAGGTGCTCAGTGCTAACTGAATCGCAGCAGCTTCCTTGTCCCACCCCGCCCAGTTTCATTCAGTAGTGTTGAATTTTTTTGACACATAGGCTAGGGAATGTAATTTGCCATCATCCCCCTGTTGCAAGATGGCTCCGCCCATGGTGACATCCGACGCATCCACCTGCACCATAAGTTTTTTATTTTTGTCAGGATGGTGCAGAATGGGTTCGGAAGTGAATAGTTGTTTCAACCTAGTGAACGCCTCCTGGCATTCCCCAGTCCACGCAAGGCAGGCCCCGGGTTTCACTCCCTTGGGCACCTTCTGTTTAGTCTTTAGGAGGTCAGTGAGGGGTAGAGACACTTGGGTGAAGTTGGGGATGAAGGTCCTATAGATATTTGTGAACCTGAGGAACGATTGTAGTTGCTTCTGGGTTCTGGGGGGCTCCCACCCCAACACGTCTGCCACTTTGGCTAGGTCCATCTCCGATCCCCACTGTGAAATGCAGTAACCTAAAAAGTCCACTTCCTCTTTGTGGAACTCACACTTCAACAGCTTGGTGAAAAGTTTGTCATCATAGAGGGTCTGCAGCACCTCCCTCACTAGAGCCATGTGGGAGTCTTTATTTTGGGAATAAAGAAGGATATCATCCAAGAAAACAAAGGCCCCTTTGAATAGGTGCTTCTGCAACACTTCAATTATCAAGTTCATGAACACCCCAGGTGCCCCCTGCAACCCAAACAGCATCACCATGTATTTGAATTGCCCCAGTGGAGTGTTAAACACAGTCTTGTGCTTGTCCCCCTCCCTTATGTGGACTTGAAAGTACATTTCCCTGATATCCAATTTTGTAAAGATCTTCCCTTTAGCAGCCTCCGCCAGCAAGTCTTTGATGAGCAGTAGGGGGTAGGCATTTGAAGTGGAAACTGCATTCAGGCCTCTGTAATCTGTAGAAGGGCGCAGGGCCCCGTCCTTCTTTTTCCAGAACAGGATGGGTGCAGCAAACAGGGAGGAAGTGGAGCGTATAAAACCATGAGCTAAGTTTTTATCAATAAACTTCCGAAGTCCCTCCTTCACCACTAAGCTTATGGAGTACAACTTTCCCTTGGGCATTTTGTGTCCTGGCAAAATTCAATCGCGTAATCCGTGTTCCGATGGGGGGAAGTTCATCAGCCTCTCTTTCCTCAGATACCCTCAGCAAATCCTGATATTCTCTGGGGATGGAGCGGATCTCCTCTTGAGCGAGGCATGCAGGTTCCTGGTGGCTTTGGGCTCCTCCCCCAAACTGGGAACCCACTCGTGGTGAGTGCATCCCCTGGACATAAAGTGCACAGTCCCCTGGCTCCATGAAATGTCTGGATCATGGTCCCAGAGCTAGGGATTCCCTAACATATGGGAGAACCGAGCTGTGGGAGTGATTACAAATGTCTGCATTTCCCAATGGGACCCCGCACTCATCACTACGGGTATCGTCTGGTATTTGCAGGGCTCCCGCATAGCGGACCCATCCATCTGGGTAAATATCAGCAGTTCTGGTAGCCTTTGGGCAGCCACCCCCAGCCCAGTGACAATGGGTGGGCTAATGATGTCACGGGTACAACCTGAGTCTATCAGAGCCTGGACCCACACTTGTATGACCAGTTTGGGGTTGATCAGCATCACCATCATGAAAAACAAGGGATGGGGGTTGGTCACCGCTTTTGGCGCTGTCTTGGGGCGGACCTGCTTGTTCGCACCATTCACAGCAGGTCCGGGCAGTTCCCTGCTGGCTGGGGCAGTTCTTCCTCGCTGGAGGAGGTGTTGGCTGCCAAAGTTCCCACCTTCAAGGCGCGCAGTTGTTTGGGTCGACCTCCCCCTCCTTTCTTTGGTTCTCCTCTGGAGCTGTTCTTCTCTGCCCCCTTGGCTCCACCTTGCAGGGGAGTTGCGGGGCAGGAGGCGGCGTAGTGACCAGGTTCTCCACATCAGAGGCACAGCCCCAGGTGCAAGCATTGCTCCCAGGCTGGTTCTTTGGGCTTAGGGCGAGGGCTCTTTAAGGGGTCTCTGGTCTGCTTACCAATATTTTGGACCTCTAGTGTCTTCATCATCTGGAACGGGCTCTCCGCATCCTCAGCTTCGTGCACCCATGCAGTTAGGGTCGCTGGGTTTGTGTTCCAGAGCACTGCCTCCAGAATTTGGCTATTAAGCTCTATCCAGTACTGCTCCACCAACACGGCATTAGGCCATCCTTGGGTCTTGGAGGCATACCTTTTGAACTCCTCAGAGTATTCTCTCACAGATTGGCCCCCTTGCTTTAGCACTCAAATGCGGTTGTGGGCTTTTTCAATCCCCTTTGGATCCTCGTACTGCCGCCTCATAGCCCACATGAAAGTTTGGACATTCCTCATTTGGGGGCTTGGCACGTTGTTCAGTGCCACAAACCAATCGGCCACTTGTTTGCACAGCTTTCCTCTGATGTAGTCTATGTGATGCTCATCAGTTGGGAACAGGTGGCCCCAATCTCTCAGAAACTTTCTCACCTGCAGGGTAAAGAATGCCAGCTTGTCGGGGTCCCCATTATATGTGGCGTCCAGCAGCTCCTTTGGGTGCTTGAGGCCCGGCACTGGGGCATGTGCCAGCGCTGGTGGTGGGGCCGCCGGGGGTCCTGCAGGTGGTTCCAGTGGTAATTGCACTGGAACGGCGGGTGGTCCGGCCAGAGCAGGTTGACCTCCCACCTAGGGGCAATGCAGCCCCATCTCATACTGCACTGTGGTTATGACCAGCTGCGGCAGCACCATCAGGGCTTAGAGCAGTTCTTGGTGCAGCTCCTCTTGCTTGGAGAGCAGCATCAGTTGCAACCAATGTTCCCTCTAAGCTGTGAAGTCTTGTGAGCAAAGATTCTACCTTGTGAGCTACAGGTATTAAAGTTGTGAGTGAGCAATCTGGCTGCTGCATTAAATTAGTTTGCTCTGGAGCCCTCCTTCCTGAGCAAAGACAAAAATGTGTGAGCCGGAGGCTAAAGATATGTGAGCTAGCTCATACTAACTCACCTTAGAGGGAACGCTGGTTGCAAGTGCTCCAGCTGTTCCTCTCTGGGCTCTCTCGCAGCAGTAGCCATCCTTGGTGAGGCCGCCTCAAGCCTCCCAACCCCAGTTGCCATCCTGGGTTGAGCTGGGGTGCTCCATGATTCACAGGGCTTCTCCGAGAAACACGCCCAGGCATAGTGATCCGGGTCGCACCAGAAGCAGCTCAGCAGGAGTGCTTCTGCCCCCCTGGTGGCCCCCACCAGCGTGACAGGCAGCGTGGTTGTCACTGGGACTTCCTCACCAGATGTGGCAGGCACAGTTCCCTCTTCTTCAACTTCCATCATAGGGTGCAAATTCAGGAGCCACAGTGAGTCTTAATACTCTGTCAGACTCCTGCAACAATCAGAATCAACAACTCACTTCTTCAGAAGGAAAGTTTGTTGATACAGTATTGACAGAGCATCTCCAGGTTCTGTGTTAGACTAAATCAAAAAGCGTGGGGTGAACAGATATACAAGATTCAAAGGGGTCACTGGGCGACATAGAGCCAATCAGGAGAAATAAGGGACCCCACCAGAATGTAACAGTCCCGCTTTCCCAGAGATGGTGGTATAGCTAAGCATCCAAGGTCAGGGACATAAAACATATAGATAAGGGAGCATCACCAAGACGACGAGAAATGAAAGTGAACATTCCAAGCCTCCCCCTCTCTACCAGCCGCTATTTATTTATTTTATTTTATTTATTATTAAATTTATACCCCGCCCTTCCCCGTGGGGTTATGGCAGCTAGCTGACATTATCAGACCAAACTAGGAAGCAGGAAGATTAAATGCAATATTTTTTTCTTTATTTATTCAATTTCTAGGCCGTCCTCACCGCGAACGGGCTCAGGGTATTTGTGTTGTTGTAGATTAATTATGTTCAGTTGTGGTACCTGTTCCTAAAGAAGAACTGTAGAAATCAGCAGGGCTCTTTTTGTAGCAAGAACTCCTTTGCATATTAGGTGACACACCCCTAATGTAGCCAATCCTCCAAGAACTTACAGAGCTCTTCACTACCCAAAGGTGTCTCAGAGCGGCTTACAATCTCCTTTCCCTTTCCCTCCCCACAACAAACACCCTGTGAGGGAGGTAGGGCTGAGAGGGCTCTTGACAGAAACTGCTCTTTTTCAAGGACAGCTCTTATCAGCACTACGGCTTGCCCAAGGTCATCCAGCCAGGTGCAAGTGGAGGAGTGGGGAATCAAACCCGGTTCTCCAGATTAGAGCCCGCACACTTAACCACTACACCAAACTGGCTCTCACAAGACAAGACTCACTGGAAAAGACAATAATGCTAGGAAAAGTTGAAGGCAGCAGGAAAAGAGGAAAAAGACCAAACATGTGATGGACTGACTCAATAAAGGAAGCCATGGCCCTCAGTTTGCGAGACCTGAGCGAGGCTGTTCATGATAGGATGTTTTGGAGGTCATTAATTCATAGGGTTGCCATAAATTGGAAACAACAGCACTAAATACATACACATATTCCAATCTGGTAACAGTGTATCAAAGATAAAAGTAAACTTATGCATGTCTTTTTTAACCCTCATTGCAAAACATGTTCAGAAGTATTCCAAGAGAGTTAGAATGATCAGTGGTGAACCACCAATTTATGAGCTGTTATGAGCTACATTATACTAGCACATCTGGGTAAGTTGGTACCAATGTGCCAGTAATACAGAGAACCTTCTCTGTTTCTGTTCTTAATACTGGTGCATCTCTTCTGAAAATAGAAAAAAGAAGAAGAGAAGAGATTGGATTTATACCCCGCCCATCACTCAGAGTCTCAGAGCGGCTTACAAACTCCTTTCCCTTTCCCTCCTCACAACAGACACCCTGTGAGGTAGGTAGGGCTGAGAGAGCTCTTGACAGAAACTGCTCTTTCAAGAACAGCTCTGATAGAACTATGACTTGCCCAAGGTCACCTAGCAGCTGCAAATGGAGGAATGGGAAAACCTGGTTCTCCCAGATTAGAGTCTGCGCACTTAACCACTACACCAAACTAGAATGCTATGACTCTTTTTTAAAAAGTTCTGCAAGGTAAGAAGTTCTTATTCATAGGAACTGGTTGGAAATACAGAACTAATCAGTAGATTCACACACCATGGAAGTCATATAATTCCTGGAATCATTTGTAACGAACTGAACCTCATGTCAAAGGTTTGTGATTAATATCCCATGAGGGACAAAACAGATAACAACCCTACTTGTACAATGGAGCGTATCATCTTAAAATCTGAAACTGTACAGGATGTTTGGTAGCTGTTATGCAAAATTCCATTGTTAAATTATTTGAATTCATGTATTCATTTGTAGGAAGGAAGGAAGGAAGGGTTACAGAAAATAGATTATTCTCTAAGAGGATGTTTCACAAAAGAAAAGTTCATATGGTATGGAACCTTTTTCAATGGACTAAAGGTTTTTTTAAGCATTTGTCCTTGAATACATCTGGGGACAGAAGTACTTCAAATTGAGCAGAATTATGTGCAAATGCCCACATCAGTTAAAAAAATGGTTTGTGCAATGTTAAGCGCAGTCCTTAGAGGCAAGCTAATTAGTAAACTAGAGAGTTTTAAAACTCTCAAGTGCCATCTTTGAACTGAAAAAGACATCTACTAATGAAGTCCCCAGTGGGTTAAAAGTCTGAATGTGGCAGTTCTTGCCCTGTTGTAGCTGAATTTCAATGATGAGGATACAAAGACAGCAGTATGGAATGTTGTATTTAAAGGCAGGAGGAGGCTGGGTCAGAGAAGGTTTTTTTTCTTTCTAAAATGGGCCAGTATTGTCCTAATATTGACTGATGGAAATTCAAGGTGCAGGTGGATACTTCATTAGCTGAATGAAAGGCAAGAGAAATAACAATAACAGATGTTTATGGATAACACTGTCATTGTGTGTGCACACATACACTGTTTTGATTATTTGTCATTGCCATCATGGATGGAAAGGATGGATGGAAAACATACAAATGTTTTAAATAAATAAATAATGCTAGTTCTTCAATTGTTTCAAAAAAACTAGAAGAATAAATTTTTGACCCATGCTAAATCCACATAATAGGTTAAATTTTTATGGAATTTAGCAAATATTTAATTTAAGGTATTGGCTATACAAAATTCATGGTATAATATATATATGAACTAACATTTTCAAGAAATGTTGATAAAAGCATCCTTTGAAAAGGCCTGGTATTATTTAATTAAACTTCAGAATCATATTTTGGAGATGATAAAGACTCAACCTTGTCCTATTTTTGTATTAAGTAGCACAATAATATCATTTATTTAGAAATTTATTATAGTCATCACAATCCAGTCAAAATTAAGCATTTTAAAATCCTATTGATCTCTCTATGAAAGAAAAAAAACAGAATGCCCATTCCTACTGAAATCAATGGAATCCAAATAAAGCTGGACCATGCCCAATGTTGGTTATTTCAGGTGCTTCAAGTGGAGGACACATGAGATTTACAAGGAAGATTTCATTTCCACACTCTCTGTCCACTCCCCCTCCTGCTTTTCCTTTTTCCTTCTCTTGGTAGTAACTGCAGCCTCACCCCTTAGCTTTCACTCTCCTTCAGTCTTCAGCTTCTTCTTCCCCTGGCAGTCCCTCTTTTCTTCTCTCCCACCCACCTGATGCCTATGTGTTCTGTTTCTTCCCTGGCATGTACGCTCTCTTTCTTCCTTTCCTTCCCCCTCGAATTTTTCTACTCCTCTAACACTTCTCCGCTAGTTTTCCCTTTTCACCTCTTTGAGTCCTCCCCAGGGGTCATTTCGTAGAAAAAGAGCTAGGGGAACTCATTAGCATAACTCATTAGCATATGCCACACCCCCTGACATCACCGGAAGTGTGTCCTCCCCACAGCCGGCGGCGACCTCCAGCGGGCACCAGCAGGGAGCTCCAGGCCCCGCCCTCCCACACCTCACCCGAGGGGGATGGCGTCCCCCCGAGTCCCCCCCCCCAAATGACCCCTGGTCCTCCCTCTCCTGCTTTACCTCCCCTTTATTTAGTTTTCCTCCACCACCCACATGCTGACACTAATCAAGTTTTGGGAGCACTGGCAGTGCTGGTTGCAGTTGCCTGGCAAACCCCACAATGGTCGCAGTTGCTTTTTAAGTTTTTGATGTTCATGGTATAATGTGGAGAGTGGCTTTATGTAAAGTAATTTGCCAGTGCAAATAGCTGAGCAATACTCTAAACACACAGAGGGACTCCAGTCTGACTAAACAATTTCTGGGCTGCATGGCTAAAAAGCTTAATGCACTTAACTGGAACTTCCATTAAAGTCATCATATCTTTCCAGTTTTAATGCATTTTTATAATTCAAGTGGAAACTGATAATAATATCACTACATCAAATTTTATTCCTTTTCCAAAAATTTTTTAGGTTCCCATCAAAATCTGGCCAGCATCTCTCTCTTACTGTACTAGGGTGCCAAGATTCTGGTGGGGGGTGGGGGATCCCCTGCCCTCATGTCCTGTTGCCCACTGCCACTCCAAATGGTGGCAGATTTTTTAAAGAAGCTTTGCATTCTTTCTTGAACTACCAAATGGTAGCTCTAGAAATCACCAGAAACTCTATGGATTTACCACAGAGTTTTCAACAATTCCTAGAGCTGCCCTTTGTCACTTCCATTTTTTTCACCAGAAGTGATGTGGCACTGCGCACATTGCTGCAGCCCTCCGAGAGTCCACATTCCTCTCACTAGTTGCCAGGCAATCCTATACTGTACACATGTGCAAGGAACTCCCACCAGCCCTTTTAAAGGCATCCAAAGGCTATAAAAGCTTGGGTACCCTTGATTTAACACATGCTTAGCTTTTCCCTAAAACTTTCAATGAGTTTTAAAAGTGCTTAAATCTAGTGAAATTGTACACAAAAGTTTCTAGTATCTATAACAGACAAGACATACATTTGTTCCATACTTTTGCTCTTTATAATAAAATGTCTTTCTTTATGGCTAGAAACACATTAAAATTTAAAATGTAATAAAACAAAAGTCCTACCAAAATAAACATTCAATTTGAAGCCTGGTACAGGGATCATAATGGTCTTAAATCTTGACAATAGAGGATTCTATCCGAAACAATATAACTCACTGCTTAATAAGAAGACATGATTTATAACAGTACAGCAAGAAGAGTTGGCAATGTTACCCAAATTATCTAATAATCATATTTTCATATGTTAGCATGTTTTTCTCCCCTTGCCCTACTTATGTTACAGATTAAAGAAAGCTGGCTTCAGGGGACAAATACATCTTATCACAATTAATCAAGCACGATACACTTGTTAACAGAATGCTTTCTGCTGTAAGAAATGGAGCAGTACATGTTTTAAAAAGAGTTGTGAAATAGTGGTGGCACAGAGATAGTGCTATTTTGTACATTCCAAGCCACAATATGGAATATTATAAACAGCAGAAAAACATTGTAAAGATGCTCTAAATGGACACGTGGAAAGAGGAGCAAGATTCTGGGGGTAGTCCTAGCCAGTCCTGGCCTCCACGGCATGTTATATCTTGTGTCAGATTAGTCAACTAGATGCTTTCCAGAAGCTTACAAAGCATGTACCCTCCCCCATTCTTGTCCCTACATACACAGTTGTTAAACCTGAAACTCATGGCTAATACCTCTTGTTAGATCTGTGCATCACATCTTGTGGTAATTAATTCCATAAATTAATTATGTGTTGTATGCTCCTGGAAAATGGATGGTCCCAGATCCCATGTACAGGGCATGGGTTTTATACACAACATATGATGAATATGCAAACGTTGTGGGCCACAACATGCAGCTGCAATCACACTCCCCAACACATTCATTTTGTGTACATTTTAAACATCTGCACAGGGTTTCCATAGGTAGTCACAGAATGGGAAGACTCTATCAGCATATATCCTTTTTGCCTGACAAAATGTAATTCATATCTTCCCTGCAGTCAACTTACTGTAATACTAAAAGAAAGTAAGCTAGCATTAAAATATGATGCTTACTGGATAATATGGTAGCATTGCCAGCTGTTCTGGCTGCATTGTAATAAATCATGTTTTCTTATTAAGCAGCAAGTTATATAGTGGGAACAATACATCCTAACCAGTGTTCCCTCTAAGCTGTGGAATCCCGTGAGCAAAAATTCTGCTTTGCGGGCTACTGGCATTAAAGTTGTGAGCAAGTGATTTGGCTACTGCATAAATTATTTTGCTTTGGAGCCCTCCTTCCTGAGCTAAGACAAAAATGTGTGAGCCGGAGGCTAAAAAACTGTGAGCTAGCTCACACGAACTCAGCTTAGAGGGAACACTGGTCCTAACCTGCCACATGGGGGAATTGCCCTCTTAGAGGCATGAAGAATGGAACCAATTCAGAGGGCAGAGCAGCTTCATGCTACCCATTCACTTAAAAGCAGGCATGCCACACTTATTGAAAGCAGCTGCTCCAGTGAAATCCTTAGCCATTCTCTTCCTCAGAGTATGGCAGCAGACAACACACTAGCTGGTCACTGAAACTGGTCAGGTAGGAATGCTCATGTTCATATACCTGCCATTGGGTATGAACTTGTTTTTATCCAGTTACAGTGCTGTGGTATTGACTAGAAACAGAGTTGGAAGGGGCCATACAGGCCATCTAGTCCAACCCCTTGCTCAATGCAGGATCAGCCTAGAGCAGTCCTATAGAGTCACAGAATCACAAGATTCTATCCTGTGATTAAGTGATTAACAGCACAGCCCTAAGAACACTTTCCAGGTAGTAAGTCCCATTGAATAGAGCATAGTAGAATTTAGAGTAGAGCTGCTTAGGATTGCTCTGTCAAGAGGATCTCTGTCAATAAAGTTTCAGCAACTACACTATTATTAATCCATCTTGAAGCCAGGGTTGAGGGTCCCTGACTAGGATAAACAGTTGGTTTCTAAGCCTTCCATGATAAAAAGAACACCCACACTGAGATGGGGGCAGGGTCTGCTTGAAATAATTGGGCTACAGGTTAAACATTAATAAATTTGTGTCTCTTAGTTCAAACTTCCTTAAGATCAGCAAGCCTCACAGTAGTATCCTGTTATTCCATCTTCATGGAGGAGTGAGAAGAACTTATCTTCTATTTCTTAGTTTATCAGAGGGTGTAGTGGTTAAGTGCACAGACTCTAATCTGGGAGAACCAGGTTTGATTTCCCACTCCTCCACTCGCAGCTGCTGGATGACCTTGGGCAAGCCATAATTCTGTCAGAGGTGGTCTTGAAAAAAGAGCAGTTTCTGTCAGAGCTCTCTCAGCCCCACCTACCTCACAGGGTGTCTGTTGTTGGGAGGGGGAGGGGAAGGAGTTTGTAAGCCGCTCTGAGACTCTGAGTGAAGGGCGGGGTATAAATCCATTCTCTATTCTTCTCTTCTTGTGAGAAGACCAGTTTGATGTAGTGTTTAAGAGCAGCAGACTCTAATCTGGAGAACTGGGTTTGATTCAACATGTAGGCAAGTCACAGCACTCTCAGCCTAAAAATAAGAATAGCTCGCCACTTAAATGGTGCCGGAAAAGGGCTACAGCTTCAGCAGCCAAACAATCCCCCTGGGGACCTCCTGGCTATTTCACACACAACGCCATATGATAATTTCAATTTACCATGTCCTGAGTTCCTGTTTTGACCTAGGGCACTTCCATTTTGCTCTGTATTTCATATGTTTCTGCATTGCTTCATGCTGAATTGATTTTAGCCAGGGGTCATTTCGTAGAAAAAGAGGTGCAGGAGCTCATTAGCATAACTCATTGGCATAACTTATTTGCATAGGCCACACCCCCTGACATCACCGGAAGTGTGTCAGAAGGCAACACCCACTGCTCAAGTGCCACTGGACTGTTTTGGATTGCTAGCTATTGGGGGGGGGGGGACATGCAGATCTGTCCTCGCAGAGGAGGGAGAGCTTGTACCTGAATAAAACTTGGTCTTAAAGGTGCCACTTGTCTGTTTTGGACTGAGGGGCCGGGGGGGGGGGCTCTGCAACTTACCTGGCTGCTCCTTGCTCTGACTGAGGGCTGCTGGGAGCAGGGGGTGGGGCTTGTTGTATGTGTCCGCCCCCCGGGCTCTTTATTGCCGGAGCTCCACTCCTGTGCGCTCCTGCAGGAAATGACCCCTGATTTTAGCAATTGATCCCATACTACAAGGTTTCCTCATGGTTTTTCTAAGTTTTTGAGCTGGGCTTTCCAGTGAAAGATGGAGAAGAGATTGGATTTATACCCCACCCTTTACTACCCAACAGATACCCTGTGAAGTAGTTGGGGCTGAGAGAGCTCTTTCGAGAACTGCTCTTGAGAGAACAGCTCTGAAAGAACTTGTGACTGACCTAAGGTCACACCAGCAGCTGCATGTGGAGGAGTGGGGGATCAAATCCGGTTCTCCCAGATTAGAGTCCATGCTCCTAACCACTGCACCAAACTGTCTCTCACAGCATATAGAAGAAAAGATCACTTTTCTTCTACAGCAGCACTATAGTTACTACTGGTTCCTCAATACACCATCCCCTTTTTTTAAAGTGCAACACTGGCATATCCGTATAGTGAGCATCTGTGCAGCCCTCTGTCATCCTCCTTTCAGCTCCTTTATAATTGGCACCTTCTTGCACACCCCAGAGTGCCCAATGCAAGGAAAGGAAGAAGGACCCCATGTGATCCATCATGGATGGGGGGCAGGGTAGGTGTGACAGGGAGAGGTGCCAAGAAAGAGCACTCACCCCCTCTCCTTTCTGGGAATGGGTGAAAAAGAATATAAATATATATTGCAGGAGACAGGGATGGCCACAAAGGGGGAGTGAGGATGAATTCTCCTATACTCTTGAACCTAAGAACTTTAAATCAGTAGATTCAGAGCACATAAGAGATGGGGGGGGCTGGCATGTAAAAGGCCAAATAAATATGCCAAAAATGGTGGAACAGTACATTGGAATATCCGTATTTGGACTGCTAAAAAGGTAAAGGTAAAGGTTCCCTTGCTCGAAAGCCAGTCGAATCCGACTCTAGGGTTGCGGTGCTCATCTCCATTTCAAAGCCGAAGAGCCAGCGCTGTCCAAAGATGTTTCCGTGGTCATGTGGCTGGCATGACTAAACACCAAGGCGCATGGAACGCTGTTATCTTCCCACTGAAGTGGTACCTATTTATCTACTTGCCATTTCTTGCTTTCGAACTGCTAGGTTGGCAGGAGCTGGAACTAGAGACAGGAACTCACTTCGTCATGCGGCACCCGGGTCTCGAACTGCTGAACTACCGACCTTCCACAGCCTGCAGTTCAGCATCTTAACCACTTGAGCTACCGCAGCTCCTATTTGGACTGCTATCAAGCATTTAAAAATGGAGGAAGAACACATACTTATCAGGAGAAATGCGGAAAGGATGCTGTGATCAGGAAAAGGAATGCTTTGTGGGATACACTTTAGGAGATGGTTCAAATTGGACAGACTCAGCAAAAACCAATCTGGTTGCAATCTTCTTGAAAGGTGTCTGAGACATGTGTAAGAAGCCAAACTGTAGCAATAAGTCCATGTGGAAGTGATCATTGAAAAGAAACAAGATTATGGGCAAGTCCAACCAATACTAAGCACTTTTGAACCCCAGGTTTTAATGGGAGAGGAGTATGCACATACATACTAAGCTTTGAATCAATGTGACTTCAAAGTGCACTACTTCGGCTGGATTGTACCCCAAGTGACATTTATCAGACTGGAAAGATAGCACAGACTTTTCATTTTCCTGAAGACAGCTGTGTGTTCTCAGTGTAGCAGAAGTGTTCAACTTCACCCTTCTGTAACCAACAATGAGATCAGGTCACATACATGAAAAGAAAAGAACTGCAAGTCAGATTTCTTAGCATCCCTAGGGGTAGCACTGTCCCTCCTTCACTTTAGATGGCACTTCACACTACTTTGGTCTTCTAAGTAAAATATGACCCCTTTTTTGACCCATCCCTTGGTAGGAAACTACAGAGAAAATAACTTTTTGTCTGCTTCATATACCGTTAGTACAGATGCTCACTACTCAAGCACTTCTTGGTGTATAAGCCTCTTTCTCCCCCCACACACACACACTATATCTGCTGATCCTATTTGGGGGTGGGGGGATTCTATTTGTTATTGCTGTTGTTGATCTTCAAAACCTATCATGCTGACACATCAAAACTTTGATTTGCCAGATGGGTCTAGCTTCAAAGAGACACTTCTGTTTTCTCAGTGTGCAGCTTCATGCAGCTTTATTGGTATTTAGTGAATAAATTACTGATGATTGCAGAAAAAAGACTATTGAAGGAGTGACAGGGTAGAGAGAGAAAATGAGCCACGGTGTTACATTCTTAAAATTTTGTCTGACCATTACTTCCAATATTATTATGGAGTCATGTAACGGTGATGACTATCTATTTTTACTTAATTTGCTAAATTCAGTTTTCCCTTATCTAAAGGAAGGGGAACATATTTCACTGCAGTGGATTGTAAAGGCTTTGTCAAGACAACTCTGTTTAATTCCATGACTAGTAAGTGACCCTTGTTGACCTTCTTCCTGAATCCCCAGGATCACTGACTGGAAGAAAGGTATTCCTCTCTGGCCACATGCCCAATTATTACAGCCTTTGTTGCATGTAATTGTCTCCTCTCTGTTAAGTGGGGCGTGTGCAACATAGGCTGAGGTCAGATGGGCAGTTTGTGGCGATATCATTACAGTACCCTTGTGGATTTAAAGAGCACAATCAGACAGCGACATCTGCCTTCCATGCCTCAGTTGTCGCCACCTTGTTCTAACCCGCCTTCAAAGTGGAGTAATCAGGCACTGGGGAAAGTCTGATCTTTACAGATGTGAGCACTCTCAACCCACATTTCTGGATGTCTGAATGTCCCTGTTGTGTAGCCAGCTGGGATGTGTGAACCAACAGATCAGTTTCCACCTTTTTTGGGGGGAGTCGGTGATGTGCGCATAAGTGCATATGTGCATGCAAGTCCATATGTTTTTTAAAAAGCCAACCAGACGCTGTGCTCTGTGGTTGAGGTGCAGCAGTAATGTGGATGCTTGACCACAGGACAAATGTGCAGAGAAGCTACCTCAGGGCATGCTGTCTGGTCAAACCTTCCTACTTCCAACTTAATCCAGTGCAATTCACAGTACGCCCAGACTGCGCCAAGCTAGTTGTCTGACCACAGCCATATATTGCCACTTCCTACACTGGCTTTTTATGGGGTTGTCCCAAAGTTTTGTTGGGTTTATAGTTTTAGTTTGGGATTAACTTTTTATATAACTCCAAGATTCTGATAATTCTACAAAAATCAGTTAGGGTAGCCAAATCTGGTTTAGGAGATTCCTGGAGATCTGGCGGTGCTGCCAGGAAAGCATGGAGTTTGATGAAGCAAGGGAGCTCAGCATAGATGTGATGACATACAATTGACTCTCCAAAGCTACCATTTTCTCCAAGGGAACTGATCCCTGGAGTCTGGAGATCAGTTGTAATTCCAGGAGAACTCCAGTCCTCACTTTAAGGGATGTAACCCTACAGCTAGTTGGAATCAGTGTCCTCATTTCCCTTTTAAAACTGGAATTGCTGGCATGTTTATCTGTCAGTATTATTTCAGTCCAGGCTCCAGGCCTTTTGCTTTTTTGTAGATAGGCCATGGACTATTTTTTCACGTATCTCTCCAACATCGCTGCCACTAGTACTTTGGCCTCTACATCTATAATGCTTGTCAGAAAACCAGAGCTGGTCAGTCGTCTCTCAGATCATGACTTGTGTTTTTCACAAGTCACTAAAATCCCAACAGAAAAGGGATCAAAGAATTAATGGCAAATTCAATAAGGATTCTAACTAACCAGACCAAGAATTTTCATACACCTTCCCTGTGTCATCTCATTATATGTGTTTTTTAAAACTTTTTAGGAGTGTCTGTGTGAGTGTAGATCAAAGTATCATAGTGAATTATAAAACTGTAAGTAATAGATACCCCATGATACTTACAGAACATCATATTTTCCCTAGTAGGTCTTTGGTTTTGGGAATAGTCACACTGTGAGGTACAATAAGCATGAATGGTTTATCTCCAGGAGAAATGGCTAAGAAAAGAGGAAAAGCCAATGTTCAGAAAATGTAACAAAATCCTTCAAACTTTCAGCTTTCAAGTCACAAATCATACAGCGCACAGCA
This sequence comes from Gekko japonicus, assembly GCF_001447785.1. Taxonomy (NCBI): domain Eukaryota; kingdom Metazoa; phylum Chordata; class Lepidosauria; order Squamata; family Gekkonidae; genus Gekko; species Gekko japonicus. The sequence goes on from NW_015164671.1 coordinate 954,845, forward strand.
GCATGCAACTCTGTTAGTTTCAATAGAGAAATTGTACTTAAGCAGCAGATAATGCTTCTATTTATATGGCTTTTGTTTAGTGCTTACCATTGTGATATTTAAAGCCTATATGAAATTAAAAAGCACAAAGGAACAAAATAAAAAGGTATTTTCTTTTCATTTTCCTTAGGACTGAGTATATGATAGCATTTGTGAACCCGAGCTGCAGTTTGTACTGGCTTTGAAAGACTTCTTACTCCATCTACACATGTAGAGAAAGATGAACATACCAGCAACATCAACACACGGAGATGACACACCAGAATTAAGAACATAAGAACATAAGAGAAGCCAATGTTGGATCAGGCCAATGGCCCATCTAGTCCAACACTCTGTCACACAGTGGCCAAAAATACCAGGAGCCATCAGGAGGTCCACCAGTGGGGCCAGGACACTCAAAGCCCTCCCACTGTTGCCCACCACCACCACAAGCACCAAGAATACAGAGCATCACTTGCCCCAGACCGAGAGTTCCTATCTACACCTTGTAGCTAATAGCCACTGATGGACCTCTGCTCCTTACGTTTATCCAATTCCCTCTTGAAGCCATCCATGCTTGTAGCTACCACCACCTCCTGTGGTAGTGAATTCTATGTGCTAATCACTCTTTGGGTGAAGAAGTACTTCCTTTCATCTGTTCTAACCCAACTGCTCAGCAAATTCATTGAGTGCCCACGAGTTCTTGTATTGTGAGAAAGGGAGAAAAGGCAACGGGACTCCAAACAGCCCCGTTGCCAGAGCGACGCATAGAGTCACATCCTGGCGACGGCGGTGCAACACGTATCGCTGTCCCCCTGTGACAGGGATCCTGTGAAGATGCACGGATCCCCCACCGCGGCTTGGCAGCCCTAGATTTTAGTGCAAAGTTTAGCCCCTCAATTTTGAAAGTGAAAGAACTCCCCCGAACTCTGGCAAGCCGCAGGCGCGGGAGTCAGCTCCCTTTGCTTCTGGGGAAGATTTATGGGGGCAATCAAATGTTCTTTTCCAAGTTTGAAGTTTGTGAAAAAGCCAAAAATACTCACTGAGTCTTCGCCAGGGATGTTAGTGACGAGGTATGGAGGCCCTTATATGGGGTAGTTACAACTTTCCAGTTGTGCTAGTGCAGTTGGTCTTTAGGAGCTTCTACTTCAAGACGATCTGATTCCGTCTCCTGCTGTTGCCACAGTCAGGGGGCTCAGATGAAAGTCTTCTGCCACCAGTTTCCTACACCCGAGGTACTGGAGAGACTCCTGACCCATCCGGTGTGCCCGGAAAGGTCAAAAAGGCCATTAAAAGCTCCAAAAGCTAGTGAAACTCAGAGAGAGCCCTGAGTATTTAACTAGGTTATTGTACAGAAGCCCCGCCTCTCCCTGTTGGAAATTCCTACTCTAACTGCTTCTGCTTGGGTCTAGCAGCCAAAAATTCTATCCATGTGCAGAGGGTTATCAAACAGAGTAACTTTTTTCAAGTGATCTCCTGTAGAAGTTGGCTTGTTACTCCTCTGCCCCAGGGTGTTGGATAGTATAAGAGAACTTGCCTGGGAGACCAAGATTAGAAGATCAGGCACAACTAAGCAATCTAATAGGGTATAAAAGGAGTGTCTGGGGGCAGGGCCATCCCAGACTCAACCACAGTGACAACCCCAGGACCATTAGCCTTAATTTGCCAGGACCTACTGCAGAATGAACAGGAGCCAGCAACCCCAGGAGAAGCAGCCATGAGTTCAACCTCACCACTGCCTACAGAACTAGTTGTCCCAGGCTCAGTGCTTCTGCTGCCATCTAGAACCAAGCCAGCCACACAGGGTCCAGCACTGCCACCATCCTCAGCCTCAGAACCATCACAGTGGATGAGGATGGGGTTGAGACAGAGCCTGGTCCCACACTGACCTGCAGTGGCAGGAGCCTACCTCAGCAACAGCCAATGCCTGCAGCAATCTCCCATCACTGGCTGATGACATCATTAGTTGGCTCCAAGAAGACAGCAGCCTCCCTATATAATGCTAGATAATCTCCACCAATAGCTGGCCAGCACTACACAGTGGCTGCCAGATCTGGCCATCTGGACAGGAGCAAGGGGGAAGAGATCCTCCTTTGCTGAGCCAGACTGAGGGGGGAATGGGGGAAGACTGAGGACAATGGGGGAAGAACCAATAGGGAATACAGGAAGGTGCTAAAGACATGGGATTGGTACTGGATGGACCGAGTTGGGGGAGGAGCCAGGGATCATCATCATCATCATCATCATCATTATTTATATCCCGCCTTGCCGGACACGCTGGCTTAAGGCGGCTAAAAGGCTTAAAATAACATAAACAATACAAAGATAAAACAGTTAAAAATACAAGACCAGTTAAAACAGCAACAGTTACAGATAAAAACCAACAGATGATGGCAATAATCCAAATCACACCCATTGATAGGAGTAGCATCCAGCAAGATCTCAGGCCAGAAGATGTTCTAAGTTTCAAGCCAGAAGATGTTCCAGGGCACATTCATCAGTGGCGGCTCCTAATCGAAAGCCTGGTGGAAGAGCTCCATTTTACAGGACCTGCGGAACTGTAAAAGGTCCTTCAGGGCCCTGATGTCCTCCGGGAGCTCATTCCACCAGTATGGGGCCGCCACTGAGAAAGCCCTGCTCTGGTGATATTCAGCCTGGCTTCTTTCGGTACAGGGAGGGTCAAGCGGTGTTGCGACCCAGACCTCAGTGCTCTCTGGGGCACATGTGGGGAAAGGCAGTCCCTCAAGTAGGCAGGCCCCGACCATATAGGGCTTTAAAGGTTAAAACCAGCACCTTGAACCGAATCCAGTACACTATAGGCAGCCAGTGTAGTGTCCTCAGCACAGGCTGGACGTGGTCCTGTATAGAGAGACCCATCAGCAGCCTGGCTGCGGCATTCTGCACTAGCTGCAGCCTCCAGATCTGGGACAAGGGCAGCCCCATGTAGAGACTGTTGCAGTAATCTAATCTCGAGGTGACCACTGCATGGATCACTGTTGCTAGGTCATTACATTAGAGGAAGGGAATCAACTGCCTAATCAGCCGTAGATGGTAAAAGGCCGCCTTGGCAATGGCTGCTACCTGGGCCTCCATTGTTAAGGAGGCATCCAGGAGCACTCCTAGACTCCTAACCCTTGGCGCTGGCACCAATGGCGCCCCACCAAAGGTCAGTAGTGGGATCCCTACCCCCGACCCACTCCGACTCAGGCACAGGACCTCCATCTTCATTGGATTCAATTTCAATCGGCTCAAAGCCAGATCGCCACATCCTGAAGCACCCACTCCAGGTTATCTGGGCTGGAGTCGAACCAGCTGCCTAACAACAGATATAGCTGGGTGTCTTCAGCGTACTGATGACACCCCAGCCTGTGCCTCCGGGCAATCTGGGTGATGGGGCGCATGTAGATGTTAAACAACATCGGGAATAGCACCGCCCCTTGAGGCACCCTGCACAGCAGCGGGTGCCTCTGGGACATCTGCTCCCCTAATGCCACCCTCTGTCCCCGACCCTGTAGAAAGGAGACAAGCCCTTGGATTCCAGTGTCGGCGAGGCGGTGGATCAGTAACTGGTGGTTGACGGTGTCAAATGCCACCAACAGATCCAACAGCACCAGTAGCGCCATACCACCTCGATCCAGATGCCTACAGAGATCATCTGTGAGAGTGACCAGTGCCGTCTCCATCCCATGACCCAGCCGGAAGCCAGACTGGAATAGGTCCAGCATGGGATCCCACAGAGCCATCTGAAATCGCTGAGCATCCATTTGGCTCTGTGGGCGAGCCAAAATACGCTCGCTGCCCAAACGGGGTCAGAGGGATACATTCACACGGGCCTTCAGGGCATGGTGATTTGACCATGGCACTGCCGAGGCAGTGATCCGGTCCACTGTAACCCCCGCCGTGAAGATCAAATCAAGCGTATTCCCGACCTGGTGTGTAGGAGCCGTTACATATTGGGTGAGTCCTAGTGCCGCCATGGATGACACCAAGTCCATCACTGGTACAGAGGCCGTATCATCAGCATGGACATTGAAGTCACCCAAGACTATCAGCCTAGGGAACTCCAAAGCCCAGCCAGACACAGCCTCAACCAGAGATGGCAGGCTGTTTGAGAAGAATGTAAAAGGAGGACTCCATAACTAGGCTAGGGAGGAAAAGGAAGGATACACTGAGCATGGAATGAAGGCTGAGTGCTCCTGAGGGACTGGTAGGCCTTGGGGTGACACAAACTTTATTCTCCCTCCGTTTCTCAGATGGGTGAGATGGGATGGTAAAGGGTAGAAGGGCTGCCCCAACAGAAGAGGGTGCTCACAAGGAGATTGGTCAAGTGAACTGTTGCAAAAAAAATGTACAAAATGTGCAAAAATTTAACCAAACAATTATTGATAATTTCTTTTTAGGAATCAGTCCAGGTCTTTTATAAAGCAAACCCTCCAAATTTCAACAAGTTGTCCTCTACTCTCTGCTGAGAACAACTTACGGGCGATCCCTAGCCCTAAAGACGTTTGGCTGTCTTCGACCACAGCCAGGGTTTTTCCAGCCCTTTCTCAGCCCTGGCTCCTATCTGGTGGAACTCTCTGCCAAGTAACTTCTGCACCCTGCAGGACCTTAAGCAGTTCTGCAGCACATGCTAGGCAGAGATGTTCCACCAGGCTTTTGCTTGAGAACAGCAGTGGGTACTACCTTATCTGGAACTCCCTTCCCTTCCCCTACCCTACCCTGCCTTTCCCGCTTACTGTGAGGCAGTAATGCATATTGTATGATTGCTTTGGCACCATCTGATGTTATTTTAAGCTATTTTAAATTTTTGGATTTTAAATTGTACAGTTTTTAGTTGTTAACTGCCCTGAGCTCTGAGAATTCAGAGAAGGGTGGTATATAAAATTTAAAATAAATAATAAATAAATACTAGAATCAGTGTTATTGTTATAGGTACTGGCTCTGCTGAGGCTGACTACTCCTCAGATGAGGAAGAGGCATGGAGCAACCCAGCCTCCTCTGGAGTCAACCCAGAAGAGGAACCCTTACCAGCACCTGAGGTGCAGCCAGAGGGATAGACTGATCCAGAGCCTGGCCCAGCACCCCTAGGTGGAGACACCCTGAGGCCAGAATCCCCACCTAGTTCTCCTGAGTGTCCCAGATGCAGGGCACGCCAGTGGTTGAATGTGCAAGAGCAAAGGAAGAGTGCCAGACTGCAGCTCCTGCAAAGGCAATGTGAGGGGCTGTGAGTCTTGGCAGATTAACTCCCAGGGAAGGGAGAACCTGGTCATAAACACCCCCACGCACCTGCCTGAGCACAGAAGCAACTGTGCTTGCTTGGACCTGATCTCGGCTGTTAGCATCTGCTCCAAGCTCCTGCAACCTTTGACTGATTTCCTGGCTTTCTGACCTTCAGCTCTGTTGCTCGACTTGATTTTGGACTGTGTATCCAGTTTCCAGTGCATGGTATCCTTGCTGACTGGCTGACCCAGCACAGTTATTTTGGAAAACTTAGTAGGAAGTAGTTCTTCTAGGAATTGCCTCAGAGTGGTCTGTACTTTATATAATGATAATTATTATATTGGAGCTGCAGTGGCTCAAGTGGTTAAGACGCTGAACTGCAGGCTGTGGGGGTTTGAGACCCAGGCAGTTCGAGACCCAAGTGTGCTGCATGACGGAGTGAGCTCCCGTCTCTAGTTTCAGCTCCTGCCAACCTAGCAGTTTGAAAGTAAGAAATTGCAAGTAGATAAATAGGTACCACTTCAGTGGGAAGGTAACAGCGTTCCATGTGCCTTGGCGTTTAGTCATGCCGGCCACATGACCACAGAAATGTCTTCGAACAGTGCTGGCTCTTTGGCTTTGAAATGGAGATGAGCACCGCAACCCTAGAGTCGAATTTGACTGGCTTTCGAGCAAGGGAACCTTTACCTTTTACTGATTATATTAGAAAGTTTGGAAGCAGAACACTTAAAGTCAGAGAGGGTGTCTTTGTCAGATGGTAAAACTCCTTATTACCCCAATAGTGGTATTTGCCTTTGTCTTGAATCAGATTTTCTAGAATTGGTCCAGAGCTGAATGGATGAAAAAATTATGAAAGAAAATTAATTGACACCCTAATGTTGGATCCCACAAAGTAGGGGTGGGTGCAAAGTATGGCTGCCAGCCACAGCTGGCTAACCCCCAGGAACAATTGGCATGTTAGTATTATGCCACTGTACCATGTCACTTCTAGTGCCAAACCAGAAGTGACATCATCATGTCAGGGGCAACAGAACAGGATTTGAGTACTATTCATGCATCAGCTAATTATATTTCATACACACACTCTTTAAGAATGCAATCATCTCTGGAATATCCAAAAATTTTTATATGTCGAAGCTCTGCACAGCACTCCTAGAATTACTTCCATACTTAAACCTGTGGAGAATTATACACACACAGTTTGATGCCTCTGTGCCCTCAGAAATTCACAGCTCATTAGAACCTCCTGACTAGTTAATAAACAAAGCCTTGTATTGTTATCGTTACTACCTAATTAAAATACATATAATTTGGGGGCTTTATTGCTTCTCATAAAGCTTCTGTGGCTGCAAGGTTATGCAAAAAATTACCATTCAGTTGTCATCTAATCATACTTTATAATGTGTAGCTTAGTTATAAATGAACTCTAACAAAAACTATGCTTAAATAATGCCATTGTCTCCACTTAAAATAAACTTACTGAGAATATCTACAAACAAACTATAATGCCTTTATATTTGTAGAAACACCTTTTTGAGTAATAGAACGACATAAAAACTGTGAACTCTCCAGTACTACAAAGCTGCATGACTTACTATCAACATTTCACTTACATGACATCTGGCGTGAGTTTAACCCAAATGTTAGAGATTATACATATTACTCAGCTCCCCATTTAACTCACACTAGAATAGACTATATTTTCATCTCTAAACAACTAGCTGAAAGTGTAGACAAGGCTGAAATCCATCCAAAGCTTTGGACGGATCATGCTTGGGTATCCTATGAGATCTCTAACTCAGAGAAAACTCACACTAACACAACTTGGTCACTGAATAAATCTCCTTTATTGAACCAAAAAATAAGGAATGACTTTGAACACCATATACATTATTTTCTTGAAAATCAATTTTCTTGAAAATTAATACAGTGCATCACTTGCCCCAGACCGAGAGTTCCTATCTACACCTTGTAGCTAATAGCCACTGATGGACCTCTGCTCCTTACGTTTATCCAATTCCCTCTTGAAGCCGTCCATGCTTGTAGCTACCACCACCTCCTGTGGCAGTGAATTCCATGTGTTAATCACTATTTGGGTGAAGAAGTACTTCCTTTTATTTGTTCTAACCCAACTGCTCAGCAAATTCATTGAGTGCCCACGAGTTCTTGTATTGTGAGAAAGGGAGAAAAGTACCTCTTTCTCTACCTGTTCTATCCCATGCATAATCTTAAAACCTCAATCATGTCACCCCTCAGCCATCATTTCTCCAAGCTAAAGAGCCCCAAGCGCTTTAACCTTTCTTCATAGGGAAAGTGTTCCAACCTTTTGATCATTCTAGTTGCCCTTTTCTGCACTTTTTCCAATGCTATCATATGATTTTTGAGGTGTGGTGACCAGAACTGTATACAGCACTCCAAATGAGGTTGCACCATTGATTTGTACAGTGGCATTATGATAGTGGCTGATTTGTTTTCAATTCCCTTCCTAATAATCCCCAGCATAGCGTTGGTCTTTTTTACTGCAGTTGCACACTGTCTCGACATTTTCATTGAGTTATCGACTACAACTCCAAGATCTCTCTCTTAGTTAGTCTCTGCCAGTTCGGACCCCATCAACATGTATTTATAGTTAGGATTTTTGGCTCCAATGTGCATCACTTTGCACTTGGCTACATTGAACCCCATTTGCCACATTGACGCTCACTCGCCCATCCTCAACAGATCCCTTTGGAGTGCCTCACAATCCTCCCTGGTTCTTACCA
>NW_015164671.1:962956-993143 GCF_001447785.1 Gekko japonicus
ACTTGTCCTTTTATCCTGTGACTATTGAGCTTAATTAGGAGCCTTTAATGAGGAACTTTATCAAAAGCTTTCTGGAAGTCAAGGTAAACAACATCTATTGGGTCCCCCTTGTCCACATGTTTGTTCACCCCTTCAAAGAATAGTAACAGGTTAGTGAGACAAGATCTTCCCTTACAGAACCCATGCTGAGTCTGCCTCAATAGTTTTTGTTCATCAATGTGCCTACTAATTCTTTCCTTAATAACAGTTTCCATCAACTTACTCGGTATCAACATCAGACTGACTGGCCTGTAATTTCCCAGATCTCCTCTGGAACCCTTTTTAAAGATGGGAATGACATTAGCTACCTTCCAGTCCTCACTTACAGGATCTTCTGTAGCCTTCAGGTACCACGTACCCTTTACTGTGTGATTCCCGTAAAGAAAAGACAGAGAAAATCCAAAATCTATGTATCTAATTCCCAACTGTGCCCCCTATGTGCAGATATCTGCAGATGGGGACACACTCTCCCCCAACAGGTTTTTCTACAGACTCAGGGGACTCCCCAGGTGTGCAGAAAAATCTCAAAATTAAAAAAAAACACCAGAGGGTTTAAATCTCCCCCAAAGTAAAGTAGTGTTCTCTGCGCATGTGCAGAGAATGCTCCTACCTTGTTTGTTGGGTTGGGTGTATCGTCTGTTGGATCCGTTGGACCCAGGATTAAAAGTAGCACCAGTGACAGGTGGGGGGAAGAAGCCATAGCAGGCCCAGCAACAGTAGCTGAGAGCCTCGCCAGGCTGAGCTCAAAAGCAGTGCCAGTGATGGGGGAGGAAGCTGCAGCAGCCCGGCAACAGAGGCTGGGAACCTCACCAGGCCTGGGATCAGTAGCCGCAGCAGCAGCAGTGAAGGGAGGTTAGGGGAATTTTAACCTCAAAAAACATCTCAGCAACCTTTGCACAACTGTGGCTGTCGCCAGCCCTGTGTCTTCTCGAAACTCTCTGAGACCATGTCGCAGGCAGTAGCTAGAAATGTTCTCTAATGGTTGCTGCCACTCTGGTATGAGTCTCTATGGGAGGGCCCAGAGCACCCACCCTACCCCTTTTTACACTCCTTTTCCACTAGGTTTCCCCTTATACATGACCAAATGAGGTGTGAGGACTAGGGTTGCCAAGTCCAACTTCAGAAATATCTGAGGACTTTGGGGGTGGAGCCAGGAGACTTTGGGGGTGGAGCTGGGGGACGTTTGTGATGTCACTTCCTGTGATGTCACTTCCAGGTCAAACGGCAGGTGATGTCACTTCCCAAGCTCCACCCTTTCTGATGATGTTCACTTCCAGCACACTGCACCAAACCACACATGTCCCTCTGAAGTAACCTTCTTTCAAAATTCAAATTTAAATACACTGTCATATATCTCTTCCCAACCAGGATAATGCTGTGCGGCACAAACATGAGTAAAGTGTTAAGTGTTCTGGCTGGATTGTGTACATATCAAGAACATTATCTGTTGTAATTTCCCTCTCTTCCTGCTCACCATCCAGGGAAACATAAGCCCATTTCACAAATTACAGTGGACAGGTATACATCTTGCATGGACACATGTTGTTAGAAAGAGGTAATATGCTTTTGCATTATAAACAAAAGCAGCCCGCCTACATCCTTCCCCCCGCCCCCAGGCCTGATGGCTCAGAAACAAAGTACGACATGGGCAAAATCCTCTACATAAAACCTTGGAGAACTACTGCCAGTCTTAGTAGACAAGGCTGACATTGATGGACTGATGGTAGAGAGACCATGCTTTGTGTGCCAAAGGATAAAGGTTTAAACCTAGGAGGTCTAAGAGAACAGGTGTTGGGAAGGATCTTTCTCTGTCTGAGTCTCTAGATATCACCTGCATCAGAGCAGGCCATGCTGAAGTAGATGGACCAATGGCATGAAGACCAGTGTGGACTGAGGAGACCCATGTTCAGATCTACATTTTGCATGATGCTTACTCGGTGATACTGAAACAGTTAGATTTGAGTCCAGTGGCAGATTAGAGACTAACAAGAGTTTCAGGGAATAAGCTTCCAAGAGTCAAAGCTCCCTTCGTCAGGCTGGGTAATATTGCCATTGTTGTGAGGTCAATATAAGGGAAGGGAGATTGGAGGAAGGTTGGGATAAAGAGGGGATTGAGAGAGAACATGTGAGCAGAGTCCATTGTGATGGAAGAGGAGTTTACAGAAAAAAATAGCACCAGCTGACGTGACCAAAGAAAACAGGTCTTCATAAATTAAAACATCATAACTTATAGTCTGAACAATGAACCTATATTGCCATGCATTAAGTGATGTAGCAGTGGTGACAAAACCTCTAGTGGGACAAGCAGCAAAGCTTGAGGAAGGGGACACAGAACCATGGTTATAGAAAAGAAGGAGGCTAGGACCTGAGAAAGCAAAGCGGTCCAAATGAAGCATGACATAGAAGCTGTACATAGTTGAGATGAATTAGGAAAGGAGATGCACAGCCAGTATGAAGTACATTTTAGAAATTGTAGAAACAGGATGGGAGTTGCTTAGGTGGTGTTAGCTAAAATACTGTTGCAAGGTCTGTGTGATATAATAGGGGACTGTATCACATTTTCAGACATTCTCTGTCTCTCATATACTTTAATTGTTTACCCCCTTCCCATAACAATTCCTCATCAGTCTAACAGAGTCATACCACTCAGGTCTATTCAAGGGGTCTTATTTCCAGGGAAATCTCCTCAGGATTGGACTATAAAGAGCTCTATTCAAATCCTTAACCACTGAGCTCGCTAATACCTTCTCTTTTTTTAGGTCCCTAGACCAATTTGCCAAACTATGAGTAAATTATTATTACCCTTCTGTCACATGGCTCTTCCATAATGATTGTGGCTCCCAAGAACAGGTTGGAGAGGACTGCCTGGGAAGCACCCACACAGCAGCCCTGCCTACATAACACCATGTCATGGACTCAGATGGCTCAGGTTAGTCTGATCCCAACAGATTTTGGAAGCTAATCAGGGTCAGCTCTGGTCTGTAGTTGGATGGGAGACCATAAAGGAGGCCCAGAGTTACTATGCAGAGGCAGGCAATGGCAAACAACCTTTGAATGTCTTGCCTCGAAAACCCTACAGGGTTACCATCTGTTGGCTATGGAACTAGTTTTAAAATTGTGAGCAGACAGACTTTGTTTTTAAAAAAATAATTATAGAAACTATTCAAATATAATTTCTCTTCCCTTAAGAAAGAAAGACCGACCAGACAAGGTTAGAGAGGACAAATATGCAGTTTAGTCTTAAGTAGCAATGATCAATTTCAGCAGAAATTCATAGAAAAGATGGACTTTAAGGAATCATCTGGAAGAGGTGACAAAAGTGGCATTGTGTGTGTGTGTGAGCTGAAGGCATTATGCACCAAAAGAAAAAAAATTGACTGAGAGAGAAAGATAAAGAGATAGAAAGAAAGCAAGACAGAAACACACACACACACACAGAGAGAGAGAGAGAGAAAGGGCAAAGTAAGAAAAAGAGAGGAAGACAGAAAAACAGAGAGAGAAAGACAAAGAGAGAAAAACAGAAAGGAAGGAAGGGAAAAGTAGAAAAAGATGGGGAGAGAGGAGTGAAAGACAGAAATAAAAACGAAAGGAAGGAAAGAAGGATGATAGACAGGCAGAAAAACGATAGGAAAGGAGCCATTAGAGGCCTCCGTTTCGTTCCTTCCTGCTTTTAGGCGTTGGGGGGGGGGAGGCAAAACAGAGCTCTGAAATGACTGCCTGTGCTTTTAAAATGAGCAGTAGTCAGCCGGTGCTGGGGGGCGGGAATGGAAGGAAAAACAAACAAACCATGAGACAGAGCCCTAGACCAGCCCAAACCTTACCTTCCTGGACCCTCGTCTCTTCTGGGCTCTGAGAACTGCTCAGGCTGCTCCTGCTGCAAACAACAGGGGCAGGACCGGAGGGAGGAAAATTATCACTCACCAGTGCACACTAGAGGGAACAGACGCTCTAGTTGGAGGACTAAAATGCCAGAGTGTCACTCTTCCGGCCGCCATTTTGTCCCCCGGTGCCGGATGTCAAAAAAAGCGGCTAAGGGGGTGGAAAATCGGGGGTTCCCCCGCCCCCAGCAGGGGCTTGGCAAGCCTAGTGAGGACCCAAGCAGAGTAACAAATGACTTTTATTAAAGAGAATTAACAATAACTGTAATTCAATAACTTGTAGGAAAACTGAGCACAGTAAAAGTATGTAAACCAGAAAAATAAGAAGTTCTAATGCATCTGACTATACCTTCTCTAGGTATTTGTCTCAAACTGACTCACCCTTGGATGAGGGATCCCTCCTCCTGCAGCAGCCTCATCAGCTCAGCTCCCTGGGAGTAAAGTACCTCCCACTTAGGGCAAGGCCTTTTATTCCGTCTTCCCAAGCACCACCCTCTACTTCTCTGCTGGTGTACGTTTTTCCTCCAAATCCCCTGTCAGCCAATCACAGGGTCCAAAGGGTGCCCTGGGAAATGCAGGCCACGTAGTCACTCTAATACAGGCTTTTCTGGAGCCACTAGGCCTCCCTAGAACCTGTAGGCCACACTGCTATAGGCCTAGGATCATGACAGATGGTGAGGCAGCAACACTAAGGAGGGGGGAATAGGGGTGAAGTGCTGCTGCTATGAGCCCTGCCATCCCCTTCTCTTCTCACCAACCTCTGAGGTGCAGAGGTGGTGGAGCTGCAGGCAGCCATCTGTTGCTATGCTGGGCAGTCTTCTCCCACTGCTGGGTTCCAAGAGGTCGGTGCAGGACCCCACATGGGAGTCCGCAGTGACAGGACTATCAGGGGCAAAGTCTTCTCTGCCCCAATCTTTGCACTCCAGTGGGTCCTGTGGATCGGTTTGGCTGCAGCAGCATCACTGTTAGGCAATGGCCTCTAGTGAGGTTGCTGGGCAGATGGGGCTGCAACAGGGCTGGGTTGAAAATAGGGCTGCCAAGTGGGGGCGGGGGTGGGGAAATCCCCGCTTTGGAGGCCTGATTTCCGCCACGGCAGAATCGGGCCCCGGGGGGGACTCCGCCCCCGAAGCACATTGGGGGCATGGCCCAGATCGTCGGGGGGGGGGACCATATGGTTTCCTGTGACGTGCGGGTGGCGCGCGCGCACCCGACAGAAGCTCCCAGAGCACAGCAAGGCTCCTCCGCTGCCAAGGGTAAGTACACTTGGCAACCCTAGATGAAAAGTTTGGAGGTGCTCTGGTCTAAAAGTTTGGATGGGGCTGGTGGGAGAGCAGGCTGGAGAAAGCAGGCAATGAGACACACACACACACCCCATGACTGCAGACAGGCTCTGCAAGCCAGGGACGGATCCAGCAGCAGACAGAATCAAACTAACTGATGGAGAAAAAGAGGAAAAAGAAACCAAGAGAAATGGGGTGGGGAGGGAGAAAGAGAAAAAAGGTGACAGTAGGTATGGAAGGAGGGGAAAAGAGAACAACAGATGGAGACATAGGTAAGAGATGGAGTAGGGGAAGAAAGAAGAGAAAGATGGAGAACGGGTGGTAGGAGAGGGGAATAAGCAAAGCGGAGGGAATGGAATGATTGTCAAGGAAGGGGAAGGGGAAGACATAGAGAGGGGGAGGGGAGAGAATAGAGGGAGAAGTTTGTTAAAGAAGGTGGGAGGAAGCAAAGGGAAGGGATGTATCCTTCCCACAAGTTTCTTGTGGGTTCCCATTTGTATTCACTAAAAGACATTCAGGGTCTCCTCATCACCTGTATGCTCTACAAATGCTCCTCATGTTGCTGCTGTGCTTAATGTTTTCTCTTTTTCTTGGGTGAACAAAGAAATAAACAATTCTTTCAAACCAAGATCCAGATCTTCTGTTAGCCAGACTCACTCAGGGTTCAGTCATTTATTTATTTCATTTATACCCTGCCTTTCTCCTAGTGGTGACTGAAAGCAACTTACATCATTCTCCTCTCCTCCATTCTGTCCTCGCAGCAACCCTGTGAAGTAGGTGTGATGGACAGGGTAGGTTCCGCCTTTTCTTAACAATGACCAATGAGAGCTGATGGAATGTTGAGGAGAGACTGTTGGAAAACAGCAGTTAAGAACAACAACTGGGGAGTTGAGAGGGAAAAGGAAGACACTGACTGAGTGAAACCGTGGAGAAGAGTTATTTAGAGCAGGTTGAAAGTAGTCACTTTGTAACCAAAGGATCCCAGTTGTGGGAATAGGGCCACAGTTCAGAAATTCAGTATAACTTCTATGTTACTTTCTTCAGTGTTATGTTAATAGTATAAATAAAAGTTAACTTCTTCTTTTGTTTAACCCTATGGGCTGTGTGTCTAAGACACACAAGTTAATATCTTGGTCAATCAATCAATCTATTCTATCCACCTATCTATCCATCTATTAGGAAATGAATAAATGGTGGTAACAGAGTGGAATAGTATTTGAGCCCCCAACCCTAATAACTCTGTAAAGGGAGCTGGGCTACCCTGCCTGCTGATGTCTCTGTGAGTGAGAGAACTGGTCAAGGCTGTCTCTATATCTTACAAGAAATGAGAAGGGTGACAAATGGGACTCCTAACCTAGTGATAACCCTGAACCTGAGAGAGAGGGGGGAAGGGAGGGAGGGAGGGTGGTAGGCACTCTGTGTTAATGGAAAGGGCATCACAGTTGGTTAAGGCATAGAGTGTATGACTGGCCCAAGATCATTTAGCAAGCTTCCACGGGAGAGTGGGGATTAAAACCTGGGTCTCCCAGCGCCTAATCTGACACCCTAACCACTACACCAAGGTCCCGTTCACACACGGCTATTTGGTCCGGGAGCGGGACAGTTCGGGGCCGGATCAAACCGGCGCGATCACACCACCACATCTGGGAAGCGTCTTGCTTCCGTGGCCGAACTGTCCCTTTCCCGGGATAAGCCGCGCCAAACTAAACCACCTATCTAGGTGGTTTAAAGGGAAGCGGCGCGGCAACCGGGGCGTTTGATCGCCACCGCTTCCCTGCGCCGGCTCAACCCCGGCCCGGATCCGAACTGCGCATGCCCAGACATGCGCAGTTCGGCCGGCCCCCGGGTAGGGCGTGTTTTCTCCCCGGCGTTTGATCGCGCCGGGGAGAAAAGGCGGCGCGGCCGGGGGATCCGTGAGATCCCGCCGCGCCGTGTCAACATTGGCGCGGCTTTTAAAAGCCGCGCCTTCAAGCGCCTTTTCCCCTGCGTGTGGCAGGGGCCCAAATTGGCTTTTTAAACACGTAATATGTTAATTACAGTTCAGACAGCAATTTGAAACCCCTTTGTTTTCAAAAAGAAAAATCCTTATCTGTAACTTCTCGCTGTTTGAAGCCCAGCACATTCCTTCAAAGATCAATTCAGTCAGACCAGGTTCCAAGTCTTGATGCCAGACTCCCCCTAAGGGACAATCACCTACCTATGCTTGAGCAGATAGTGAGAGTAATTTCCTTTAAATATTGCTGTTGGCCTTATGGTGTTAAGTCACTTTTGGGGAAATCTCAGAAGTGATGTCGCTTCACTCTAGGAATTGCCAGAAACTCTATGGATTTACCATATGGTTTTACTATAAAGCTTCCTGTGATTCCTAGAGTAGAATGACATCACTTCCAAGCTTTCCCTGGAAGTTATGTGACAGTTGTGTCAACAATGCCATCTCCATGCCTGCCCAACTCTGACAGGTTGCCACCCTCACTCCCCTACTGTTGGGAGAGTGCACTTGCAGCTGATAATACAGGAAAAACTTTACTAACCATTGATAGTGCGTGAGTATTTGCTTTCTGGGTGCAAAATGACTGAAGCCATTTCCCAAATTCTGACCTTTGAAATAGAGCTAAAACAACACCTTAAATAGAAAATAACAATGGTAATGCATGCATTCCTAACAGAGCTTTCCAAGCTCTGAGAGATTCAGAAGCCCTGTTTGGCCTGTACAGTTTCCTGTGTTGTGTTTAAAGATGCCTGGGTAAGGGAAGGTGGAAGGAGAGCTAGGCCCTTCCTGCACTGACAGGTTGCTCCGGAGAATCCGGAGTCAAGCCTTAAGGGTTGACTTTGCATTTGCACACATTCTCTCTGCACCATTTTTTCCCCCTCTGGTTTATTTATTTGTTTATTCTGTATGCATTCTGCATCTACAAGCAGTTGGGGAGGCTGCCACCAGAAAGCTGAGACCATGAGGAAGAAGGAGAAGCAGGAGAAAACTGCCCCCCCCCCGCTTCCGTTACCAGGGTGTCACCAGCACACAGTCCCCCAGCTGCACAGGAGATCTTGACAGGAACCCCCCCCCCCAACACACACGTGGCTTCAGGAGGCGGCAGGGGGGTGGTGACGAGTACAGAGCCAGCCAGCTTGGAGGCAGCCAGCCCCGCCATGCATGTAGAGCATTTTTAAAAACCATCAATAAAACTATTGATGAGGGAGGGGAGAGCTGAAGAAGATCCTAGTTGAACGTTGCTGGTGTTTTCCTCTGATGGGGTATGAGAACACAAAGAATACTACACTATACCTTTAAGAGAAAAGGAAAAGAGGAAGTCACACTGATGCCCTAAGAATATACACAAACACACCTCACAGTGCACTAAAATTTTTCCACCCATGATCAAAGTTTAACGATAAACTCATCCCTGAGTTAAAACATTGTTAAACTAATCCTTGAGTTAAAAAAAAAAATTAAGACTTTTTTTTGCAAAATGTACCTGCTGACCACAGAGCTTGAACTCACAACCCTTGTATGATGAGCATGATTCTTAACTCTCTGAGCTAACAAGCTGCTTTCTATGAGATGGAGAGAAAGGCAGACCCAACACCTCCCTCCCTCCCTCCCTCCCTCCCTCCCTTCTTTCACCCATGATTCTGCAAAAAATAAAGGGAAGGGAGGGGAAAATCCAAGCCCACACATCTCTCTGGCTTTTTAAAAGTTTGCCTGAATGAGGGGGCACATCCTCCTTTGTCTTTGGAGAAGGAGGGAAAGAAAACAGCATGGAAATAGGGGAGGGGGGGAACAGACAGAGATCAGTGAAGCCGCATCAGATAGTCTGCCTATTGTTCATTGCAAATTAGTAATGGAGAGAGCATAAAGTCCAGTGCAAAACCACATCCAGATAACCCAGGGCAATGCCATGGTGACAGCGGAGTCAGCCCTGAATGGCCATAAAACAATGCAGACTGTCCCAAGTAAACCGATGCCCAAGGAGAGTGGGAATGGCATGCAGTGCAGAGGGATATTTCTGTTCTTACGTGGCTGTGGTAAAATAGTGAGGGAAAAGACGAGTGCAGAATCTCCCTTAGTTGCTCTGGGTGGAGGCAGCAGGTCTGAAAGATAGGGGTGGCTACAGCCAAAAGGGGCAGGCAGGCATCTGGAGGAGGGAGGTCAAGGGAGCTTTCACTGCTGAACAAAGCACTTATTTATTTGTTTCTTTGTTTGTTTGTTCAAACTTTTACCCCACTCTCCCAGCCGAAGCCGGTTCAGGACGGCTTACAACAAATAATCACATTAAAAACATAAATTATGATTAAAACAGTTCGAAAACCATAATAAAGTGCTAGTGATCACTCACCATAAATGGTAGCAGCCATCATTCACAGTTCTCAACCCGCCATCAGCTCACAGTATTCGTTTTAGATGTTCCAGCAGTACTTGTTGTTCTTGAGGCTATCGGTGGTGGTCGGTGGCAGCTTCCAGACTCCAAGGCCCTCTCTGATGTTCTTCATTGGTGGTGGTGGCAGCTCCCAAAAGCCTGGTGGAAGAGCTCCATTTTACACTTCAAGCATGTAGCTTCACACAAAAAAAATCCTTTACTAGCACCATAAATTACTTCACAAAACAAGATCATGTTCCTTTGGTGTAATGAGTACTGCATGTGAAATATTATTTGCCTGTTCAGTTCTGTGTAGTAGTAAATAAACCAAATTAAAGGCAAACTATTGTTTAGATTACCCCAGCCTTTTTAGAAAAGACAAGACTTGACGCTTGGTGTGGTGGTGGTTACTGTTAATTACAAATGTAAGCATGCTGTCAAAATGTACTCTGTTGCAGCATGAATTATTGGCTTGGGAAAGGACGTGGTACTTAACACATTGAAATAAAACACAGGAGAAATTTGACTTTTCTTTTTGCTCTAAATGACATTAGAAAAGAGTGCAGCAGCATATAATTCAGTAACTGACTATGCTCTAATTCCTTAATGATAGAATTCAATTAAGTATCTAGGTCACTTTGGTCATTTATTTTTCTTAGGGCCACACTTTTACACACCACAAGGGTCTGTGGTGTCAGTTGTTGCTCTCCTCTTTGTAATGTCTAACACAAACAATGCATGATATTATGTCATTAGGCTTGGTGTCACTCCCCTCTGCCTCACATCACTTTCTGGTGGTGGTGGAAACTTGCCTAAGGCAATGATATCACCTCTCATGTTGCTTATCTTAAATGCTACAAGGGGGGGAGCATGGAGCTTCTGTTCCATCAGCTCTGTCTAGATTTTTAAAAATTGTTTATAATTTATAAACAAATTGAACAGAAAATACATAGAGGAGAATAATATGATTAGGCCACTACTACGTGTCCATAGGAGTTAACACAGTTTGCTGAAGCTATGGTCACATATACTGCAAACCAACAAAGGCTACTGTACTAACAGCATTTCTCCCACATAAGCAACAACGGAATGAGCCACTCATAGTTGACTGTGTTCAAATATAGAAACTCATATACAGAATTTTCAGTGCTGGGTAATTTTCCTGCATTTTGTGTACTAAATAATATTTCACAAAGCCAGTTTTTATGTGTACATTTTTCCAAACATCAAATGGTGAGTTTGCAGAACATGTAATAACGATTTGAATGGCAGCTGATGAGCAGGTAATCCCTAAATGATGAGCCGAACAGTCAAGCAAAATTTAAAAATTTCCATTTCCTTTAGTCACTGTTCTAGACAAGATAATTACTACCTGTACCTTTCAGACAGCAAAGTTTCAGTTTTGAAGATGCTATTAAGTAGCGTTTATTATGTAACTAGAAAGGGATTTTTGTTACACTTCAGAAATGAATATATTTTCGTACAGACGTAGAATCATTAAATATTGGGCATTTTTACAAGTTATATCATTTTATCTCTAGAGCATTTTTTAAAACTATGAATATAGTTATTAGATAGTTTAGTATTGGAAGCAAGTTTTTTTAACTTGAAATTCCTTAAAATTGTAATTACTAAACTTCTGATGATCTGGTGAATGCCTGTTTGTCCATGTGGCTTGAAACTAATTAGAGAATATTTTTGTGTACATGAGACTGTTTCCTACCAAATGGGGCACAGACGTCCCTTAATTCTTACACAAAGTCATGGCAAGTAAGGACCAACCTAAATGAGATGATGGGAGTTCTGTGAATAGGTTCCCAAGCTTTTTTTTCTTTGAAAAGGCACTGGGGATTGGGGGAAGGTGTTTAGGCTTGTCTCTTTGTGCTATTTTCTTGATCTGAAATATCCCTACAGAGCTGCTGTTTGCTGTATTTGGGCACACATACAGGGATCAGGATGTGTATGTTTAGCTTGGCCCTGATACTCACTGTTTTACAACCATTAACATGCATTTGGACACCTCAGGACATGCATCTGAAGAGAATGTAGCTGAAGCAGGCATAATTTGTAGAACGGAGTGTCAGCGAGTGCAGTGCAGGAGACTGATGGCTGGCTTCTAGTATGCTACCAACTGCCCAGATAATGTTGATCTTAAGCATCCCATTGTTATACACAAAACATTTACCACAGAGGATCCCTCTGTGAAGAAGATAGCATTTGACCAACTAGCATATCACATTTGCAAAAAGGAAGAGAAACAAACATATAATATCATGGCCTAGCAGCAGCTGGGATAATGCAGACTATATGGCTAGAGATGGGCATGAACTGACTCATGAACAAAAGTTTGTGATGAATTTTGACTGGTTCACAGCTTGCGACCTAAAGAGCCACCACGAACTTCCATGAATTTTAATACAGTTCATGGAGTTCGTGGCAGTTGAAGGGCTTTCTGCTCTTCACAAAAAAAAGCTGAGTGACAGGGAGTAAATACCAGGGGTAGCCATTTAAACCCCTGCTTTCTTCTCCCTGCCACTCAATTGTGGGGGTTTTTTGTGAAAAGCAAAAAGCAGGGAAGGGAGGAAAAATCAGGGGTTTAAATGGTTCTGACTGATATACTTACAAGCTCAGCCAAGATACCATGTCACAGATGATAAGGTATATGGCACCAGGTTACACCTTTCTGGACTCATACACATTTAGAACAGTCAAGTAGGAACTTTGGTGATGGAAAATCTGGAGAAAGGAGAAAAGGAAGCCTTTTCTTCAAAGAACCAAGACTGAGAATTAACTTAGTATATATATTGCTATCAGTTTGTCTCCTCAAAACATCCAACAAGAAGATCTACATCACTCCTCTAAGGTGTATATAAAAGGATAATGCACCTTACACGAATAAGCACACATGCCTCAAAGATTGACTGGGGGGGGGGGTTTGGAGATATTCCAGCAAAACATCACTGCAGTGTTGGCACAACATTACACCAGTATAAACCTATATGTAGGCAGAGGAAACAGAGAGCACAACACATTTTAAGACAATACCACTGCACTCCAGCCATTCCTTCTGCTGGCCAAACACTCATGAATCCTTTTGCCCTACAGGATTGGAGACTGGCACTATGAAGTGAGCAGAACCTGCAGACATTTAATTCAACCCCCTTGATGGTCCAATGTTTTCTTTGTCTTCCCCAGCAGGTGATTCCCTACATGCAGAAACATTCAGGGGGAAGGAGGAAATAAAGAAAGTGGGAAAACACCAGGTAGTGCCAGTATCTCAAAGAATGCCTCCCAAAAGAAATGGCTCCATCTTTCTTAAAGGAGAGCTTCTTTTTCCCATGAACCCTTTTGTAAAACTACGTCAGGGAGGAAAGGGGGGGGGGCTTTCTCCATTGGCGACATGACCAGACCAAAGTCATATTACCCCTTTTCATTATTGGGCTGCATTAATTGCACTACTGCTGGTTTTGTGGCTCTTCCCTCAACTTGGAAACATGAACAAATTGAGGAGATTGGATCTTTCTTTTCTTGTCAGATCAGTTTGAGCTTAACTTCTGAGCATTCACAGAATTTGAACTCAACATTCAGAAAGCAAAGTAGAAAATTATTTCACATGTACTTGTGTGAAGTGTCATTTCATTGCAGCATCCATTTCACAAGTGGCCAGGGGCCAGTGAGATGGAGAACTAAAACTTCTGAGGGCTTGGATCAGGCAAGTCATGTTTCTTTTTATATAATGTTTGGGTTTGGGTTGAGTGGCATGAGTGTGTCTACTGTTTGGGGACATATAGTGTGCCTTTAGAAACCCTGAAAGCAATCCCTGTTTGAGAGCACTATCTCATCATGGCTTTTGTGTGTTCTTGATGTGGTCTTTCAGAGGATGGTGGTGGGAAATGCCATCGAGTCTCAGCTGACACGGCAATCCCAGAGGGTTTTCAAGGCAAGAGATGGACAGAGGGGGTTTACCATGGCCTGTCTCTGTGTAGCAACCTTGGACTTCCTTAGTGGTCTCCCATGCAACAACTAACCAGGGCCGACCCTGCTTAGCTTCCAAGATCTGGTGAGACTGGATTAGCCTGACCCATCCAGGTAAGGACCATATGGACCACCTAACTAATTATTCATCTGTAACTTTTAAACATTCTTAGACTTTATTTTTTATTTACTTGTTTGTTTATTTAGAGCATTTCTGTGCCAACTTTACACCCAATTCAGGGTCCCCAATTACATGCTGTTATGGGAGAGAAACAGCTTCAGCCCAGATTACAGATAAGCAATTGCAGCATTTTTGTTAAAATATGCATCATTGCAATTCAAATCAGTTTCTTGGATGTTTTGCATTATAAGGTTGAGTTACTTCTTTTCAGTTCACTCACTTGAAGTGTTGTTTCTTCCTTCCAACAGAAGTATAAAATGTTTTATTACTTGATTAGGATGTTCCTCCCCTGAGATCTCAAGGATTGTAAACTAGGAAGAAATTCATGCTGCTTTAGTTCCTCTTTGGAAACGTGTTCTGTGCCAGTAATGCGTCTGGCTCTTGGCTTCATCAGTGCTGGGTACCCATCAGTATTCTGGTGCTAAACTATGAAAGACAATAGTGCCACTTCCCTTTGCCCCCTCCCTCATCTATTGCTCAAGGGGAGGGAGGACATCCTTTCTTCCACCATTTGTACATCAGCATTCTCTTCCTCTTAGATAGACAACATTAAAGGGGGAGGGGAAATGCTTCAACATTTGCTTTTCTGAGATGGCCGTATATATTTTTAAATGCCTTGCAAGGCTTGTATGTCAAAAGGAAGGCTGTTAAGAGGTAACAAATTATGACAAAAGTTTGTGAGGGAATGCCCAGCTGAATAACAAAGTGGTGATTCGGCATTAAAAATGAGTTAAGGACAATAGTTGGCAACCCTTCTGATTAAACCAGCAGAATGTACTTGAAGGACTAATCCCTTTCTGTATTGGGAAGGACATTCAGAACAGAAAACCACAACAAGTAGGGTACTGGGATACTCATAAAAGCAAATATTTGTTTAAACATAAAATCATTTTGACAGCAAGCTGTAGAAAGTCCAATGACACCACAAGGTCAGTCTTAATATATTGTCATCAATAACTATCTTCACTGGTTGTCCTTGGACCTGTCACAATCTCCCAGTTTACTTCATAGGGTGGTTGTGAGGATAAAATGGAAGAATCATGTATTTCTTCAGAATCCTAAACTCCTAATACAAACTAGATTTACCATACCCAGCATGTATTACAATATACCTGAAATACTACTGACATTCAAAATTGATCACTAGGGCTCTCTGCTTACTTATTTAGGGCATCACTGTTGCTACCAGATTGAGTTCTGTGGAAGGAATGGTGAAATGTGAAAACACATTTTTGTTCAATCACTCATTGACGATCTTCCACTGATGGGTGATGTGCAGTGAGCAAGCAGAAACAGCACATGAATCTTAGCTGCCACTGATTTAAGGAAGGTGTTTTTTTGTGTGTGTGCTACTAGGAGTTAAGATGTAATTATGGAAAATGGCCTGAAAATGTTGGAGGTATATGTATTCGGAATTATAATTTATTGTTGCTAGTACCATGGAGTCTTTGCCGATTGAAAGTCAAGATAAAAATGTCTTTTTAAAAAGAAATATAGCACAGTTGCATCTATATAATATTTCAAGGTGGCTTGTGTAAGTGATGTTTCCAAGAAATTTTACCCAGAGTGGTTTGTGTTACCACATATTTCTATATACAGAAACCATCTTTTGGGGCTGTTTTAAGACAGGAGAAAAATAATGCTTGAGATGGTCAGTCATTGATATGATCAGCACCACCACTTGCAATAAATGCAGTAGCTTGACAAAGTGCATGTACAAATTGCAGAAATTGCTGCTGACTGTATCAGTGATATTTCATACATAGGTCATTTCTCAAGCACAGGAAATAAGAACATGTTGGTTTGAAATCCTTTGTCTACGAGAATTTCTGAGGTACAAATATTTTAATAAACAGGCATCTAGATAGTCAAGTATGGATCAGGACTGTTCATGCATACAGGATAACGATTGTGTGATCTAGACATAGTTTCAGTGGACCCAACTCAGAAAAAAATGTCTATGATTTGACATAGGTGG
Organism: Gekko japonicus; assembly: GCF_001447785.1. Taxonomy (NCBI): domain Eukaryota; kingdom Metazoa; phylum Chordata; class Lepidosauria; order Squamata; family Gekkonidae; genus Gekko; species Gekko japonicus. The sequence continues at coordinate 978,643 of NW_015164671.1, forward strand.
CTCTTAAGCATATTGCATCAAGGGGGATGTAGCCATACTTACCCTTTTTCTGGATCATATGTGGACTCTCAAAATTTCTAACTGTCCAATGGACATTTGTCTCTTATTCTACTGTCTTATTGTGAGTATATTTGTGTCTAACTAACCAATAGGCTCAAAAGGACAAAAGCGTATTGTACTGAAAATATTAATGTCAATTTAAACAAGGCTTCAGGCATGTTCTTCTTAAAGATGGATCACTCCAGATGAAGAAGCCAATATGGAAATTCCAGTGAGGACAACAAGTCATAATAATCTAGACTAGAATATGAATTTCCCTTGCTTAACATGCCCGCATAAATTAGAAATCATATCAATCCCCTGAGAAATTCTAAATTAGCTCACAAAAATAAGATTCATTGTGCAGCTATACAACAGCTCAAGTCAGAGACCTTAGTTGCAGCTCTGAAAAAGGACACCCCCCCGCAGAATTTTAAAACTCTGCAATATGGTAGGCAAGAGCTGTCTGAGAAACTGGAGAGACAAGGCATGCAGTCCTTGAGCTTGTCTGACCAGGTTCTGCGAAATCTGTCACATCCCATTTCCTTGGGTGCATAAATGGTTATCCCAGTTGACTGACCTCACACACACACAAACTGATACAAATAATAGAAGACAGAAGAGAGTTATTACAGAGGTAGGCAAGAAGGCTGTGTATTGCAAGACACAGGTTACATTTCAGAAAACAAATGAAAAGCTAAGAGCCCCAAGCCCCTAACCTTTCTTCATAGGGAAAGTGTCCTCCTCTTATCATTGCAGTTGCCCTTTTCTGCACTTTTCCAGTGCTATAAATATCCTTTTTGAGGTGTGTGTGGTGTGAGTGGTCCAATGAGGTTGCACAATCAATTTATACAGGGCCAGGCCTGTATAAATGTTGTTCCTGTTGGTCTTTTGGGGTTTCTGTGTGGCACTGTGGCATGCTTGCACTGCCACAGTGCCACTTGTTCTGGAGTGTGCCACTTGTTCTCCTGGCAAACAAGCACCTCCCAAGACAGTTCACTTTCCCTGAGATTCTCTGGGAGAGTCTGACTGCTGGGTGCTGCCTGCTTGCCTGCCTGAAGTGCTGCTGGCTGGGTTTCCCCATTGGAAACAATAGAGGTAATGGGGGTAACCTGTTTGGGTGCCCATAGAGCTGGACCCACTGGTCCAATTTCTTTAGGACATGGGGGTTTATGTGGGGAGAGGCTCCTGAAGCTACCGTGAAAATTTGGAGCCTCTCCCTCAAAACACCTCCCCCCCCCACAGCCACTAACAGCACTGTGGGAAAAACTGACTTTTCCCCGCACCATAGAGAACAATGGAGGGGATAGGGGCAACCTGTTTGGGGGCCTGTAGAATTGGACCCCCTGGTCCAATGTTCTTCAAACGTGGTTGGTTTTTTGGGGAGAGGCTCCAGCAGCTATCCTGTGAGTTTGGAGCCTCTTCCTCAAACCCCCTCTAGCCCCCAGAATATACCCTATGTTTTTGCCATTGACAGCCGGCTGAATGACTTCCAAATCGGCTTGTACTGCCGAAATTGACATTCAGGAGTCATTCCGCTGGGTGAAATTGATTCTGCCCAATTTGGCCGAATCTGAATCAGGCCGATTTATTTATTTATTTATTTCACACTGTTGTATCAACTTGGTTGTGTATTTTATATTATTATTATATGCTTCCTGTGTGTAACTCTGCCATACAATAAATAAATAATAATAATTTACCACCAAACTAGGAAAGGGTTAAAATTGGAAAGGATTTGTGTTTTACTAGTTCCTATCCATTCTGGGGATTATGGAAAATTTGCCTGTCCTTAAGCTGATGCCATGATCCTCCATATCCTTTAAATTGACTCTATAGGTTAAATTTATAATGCACTAGTTCAGCACTTTTCACATACATGCATACACTTGGGCCCTGCCAGCACAAAATGAACTTCTCACACCAACATTTTAAATGTTACTTCCCCTGAGTCTTAAGTTCTAGAGGTACAAAAAATAAATAGAGTACTTTGGTTCGATATCCTGTTCTATCCTGGTATCCTGGTTTGGTATCCAAATCCCTGGCAAGTTTCCACAGTGGAGTAAGGATTCTGATCTGGGTCTTCCAGATCCTAGTCTGAGACTAACCACTTCACATGATGCCAAGGGACTCCCCTCACAGAGGACCTCTGTTTTGTATCCCTGTACACTTGTACATCACAGCAAAGGCCTAGCAATGAAAAATTGAGTCCGTATCAAACTGATATCAAAATGACAATGTGTCATGCTGAGGGTATGCAAGGAATGTGAAGCAACTCCTCCATTATGCAAAAGCCTATCTGGTAGGAGTCAACCGAAGGACCTTTTCCCCAAGGACCTAAGGGGTTTCCTCCCTAGTAATATTGCCTTAATAATGGCCTGAATAATCAAAACAATGAGCAACAGGCCAGCCCCAGCCATTTTCTCCATATGCTGTACAGGAAGATTTCTCCCCCTACTCCATTATGTAAAATACTCAGCCATCTACTTGCTTATCTAAACTCTCAATCTCTAATGGAACACTTCTCCTTGATACTTTTACCTGTAATGCAAAAGAAGGAAAAACTCCCCTCCACAATGCACACACAAAACCCCCTTTTCAAATTAGTTCATGTGACAGCCTTGTCCACTTCTCTCCCTCAAAGGCAAGATTTTCCCTCTGTTTTTCTTTCTCTTTACTAACTGAGCCACCCTACTTGTCTGTTTTCTTCTTTCCTGAAGAATTCTGGCTGTCCCATCCAGTTACAGTATAATATTTTTGCTGTTTGTTCAGCCCAAAAACCTGAGAGAAGGAATGAGAGCCCCCTCTAATTTATATGACTTCAATGGCACTCCAGGTGTTTTAATATTCAAAAATAATAAAATATTTTATTTAACATAGAGGGGAAATGTCAGGTGAAATCAGGGGTAAAATCTCTGAGGTAAAAGCAATACATGCACAGACTATATGGTCAGGGTCTGGCATACCTAAGGGACCGCCTTTCCCCACATGTTCCCCAGGGAGCACTGCGTTCAGGGACACAAAATCGGTTGGCTGGCTACAACCAGGGCCAGGGCCTTCTTGGTGGCAGCTCCACACTGGTGAAATGAGCTCCTGGAAGAGACCAGCCCTGCAGGACCTTTTACAGTTCTGCAGGGCCTGCAAGATGGAGCTCTTCCACCAGGTTTTTGACTAAGGAGCTACATTACACACCGAGTGTCCCTGTGCTCTGGCTTTACCATCTTTCATCTCCAGCCTTTTTCGCCACACAATAAGTTGAGTGAACTGAGTTGGCGTGAATACCATTGGAACATACGGTCACCTAAGCTGTATCATAAATAACTTTGCTCTCGTTTTTATCAGGTCATGTTCTAGTGTTTTTGTTGTTGTTCAGGAGTATTTTAATGATTGTTATTTTATGTCTATATACCTTTGATAGGTTTTAATTGTATTTTATATGAAATTCTATGTAAGCCGCCCTAAGCCTGCCTCTGTGGGGAGGGCGGAGTATAAACCGAATTAGAGAAATAAATAAATAAATAAATAAATAACTTTCCCTTTAGTTCTTATGTTTCAGGCTAATGAGAGTTTCTTAAGCTATTCACAGTGACTTAAATCTTTACGTTGAGAGGCTTTTGTCCCAGTGTTTTCCCAAACACTCTAGTACACTTTCTTTGAGTATTCTCTAACTTTTTAGGCTTCCAGAAGGCTGGTACACTCTTTTCAGTACCCAAACCCCTTCTCTTAAAATACCAGTGCTTGTCTTGAGTTTTTAACTGACTCTTAAGGCAGTTTCTAATCATACCAGACCAGGGATCTCTTCACTGTGTATGGGTAGGGAAATTCTCCTCTCACTAGAAGTTCTATCCCCTTTCCTTGGCCCTGTCATGATCTGGGCTGTGCCACCAGAGGCCTAGTAGGCCCAGGGAGCCTGCTAGCAGTAGGGGAGGCTGGGCCTACAAACTCCAGAAGGCCCTGGGAAGTTTTGGCACCAATTTTGGCCAATAGGAAAGAAGAGGGCTGGGAAATGAAAGAACTGGTGCAAGAGGAGAAGCTGTTCTTCTTCCCAGGGAACAGGGCCAGAAGGAAGGCTGCTGTGGGGAAGAAACCGTCATCCTGAGGGAAGGGTGAGTAGTCTAAGATCACTTGAGATACTGAGCTAGGGACAGTATATTTAAATGCATTAGGGCATTTGATTTCTTTTCTTTTCACCAACTTACTGTTATTATTCCTGCACATTGTTTGTTTGACCTCCTATAAAAGAAACCATTTTCATTGTTCACTCTGCCTGGTCCTCATGCTCATTTTGGCTAAAAGGGAGGTCTAAAGGCTTGGGAGGGTGCTCTGGGCCTTCTCAGAGGAGCCTGGAACCAGAGTGGTGGCAGCATCAGGTGACACCCCACTTGAGCCATGACAGGCCCAAATGAGAATCTTCGCCTACTTCCCAAACTTCCTTGCCAAGTTTCTTCCAGTTCTCCATCTGTGTACAACTGCTCTCAGCTAAGGCTGAAATCAGACTCAACTCATTCAAGGTGGAAATCTGACTAAATCTCTCCTCGGCATGCAGTTCTCAAGTCTTTCTCTGTTCAGCTGATGCTAACCAATCAGATTGCTTGGAGCAGCCTGTCACTCAAGGCTTTCTGTTTTTGTGAAGCTTTAACCATTCACAGTCCTTCAGCTGTTTGTACAGCACTTCTAAGCTTCTTAAAAGTGCAGTCCGTCACAGCTCATCTCCAGAGAGATGAACTTTTCATCTCTCCACATTCCAATGTCCACTCAGTAGACCACACATTTTCCACTCCTCAATCTTAGCAAAAATGTATAAAAAGTTATCCCTCAGTCCATCCAACTAGTAGCAGGTTTCGGATCACAGTCTGTTACCCTAACTGTATGGCTGGCTTCTCTATCCCATTCTGCTGTGCCTTTCCTAAGCTGCTCAGTCATCTTCAGGAAGCAGGCTTGCATGTCTTTGATTCTCCCCTTTTATTTTCTCCTGTAGTAGCAGGTAATTTGTTAGGGAAAGGATTTCAACTGTGTTTGTATTTCATATATGCATTTATTTCCTTTCTGTAGCACCCTCTATTTTTATTTACCAGATGTAACTCTTTCTGTTAATTCAATAAATTTCTTTTCTTATTTAAGAAGCTTATTCCTCTTCAATTGTTTTGAATGTTGGTCTGTATCTTGACCCTGGTAGACATAGATTTCACAATTAATACTGCACAACACATGTGTTTTCTCTTTGCTAACAGAAGGACACTTTTGCTGGCTTCAGGGGGTGCACGCGTATGGGTGATTTGGGTAACACACCACACGGGCACAAGAAGCTTTCATTGTGTAAGATGCCTTATTGCAGTGGAAGGGGCATGTTGTGCCGGCATAAGGCTCTATGTGCTGAATGATGGTTCTGTGGCTAACGTAACAGATTGGTAGGCAGATCCAACACATTGCTCTATACTAGTACACCGACAGATAAGCACTGCCTGGATTTGAAGAAGAAACTAACTGGACCATCTGTTTGGGTTTTTAAAAAGTCAATAAACCTCAGCTAAGACAATTTAAAAATCTGGGATAAATGGACAGAAAAGCTGGCTTTGTTGTTATATCCAGCTTCTTCTTTTACTCAGAATCTCTTTAGTCAGGCAGAAGTTTCCAGTAGTGAGAAAGTAGGCAATCAATTTCATTATGTGGTAAAAGATGGTTTCTTTAAATTTAAGGACACTGCTGGTTCTGAAGTCCTACGGATTCAATATTTTCACCCCTTCTGTTTTTTGTGTAATGATGCCACCACAAAACTTCATTTCAGTTCTTAATTGTATAATCTGAATGAAATAGGTAGTTTTTTTTAAAGGAAAAGATATTACCACAATCAATGGAAACACATTTGGTCTGCAATCCTATGGACATCTTCCTGTGAGTAAGCCCCACTGAATATCATGGGACTTACGTTTGAGTAGACCAGCTGAGGATTGCTTGGTTTGCTAATATTGCAATCTTACACAGAATCACTTCATTCTTAAAAAAGCAGTGGGTTTAGACCAGAGTAACTTTGCATGGGCTACCCCTGTAAAACTTTTACATATGGAGATCAGAAAGATATTTAATTCATAAGTTATGGTGGATCTGGTAAAAAGCTCCGCTATTCAGTTTAAGGAAGAATAAATGAAGTGGTGAATGATCCAGGATTCAAGTTTACTTTGAAAAATTTCTCTTGGCCATAGCTACAGTAAAAGATACTTTGTTATAGATTTGTTAAGTACAGTGAAGGCTATCCCAGGAACAATGGATATGCTAATTGCTCTGATGTTAAATGATATGACTTACTTTTATGGACAAATCTACCTACATAACATTGTTGGATTATGCATATTGCATATCTTTCAGTTTACCTATTTACTGTCTTTACTCAAAAGGAAGACAATATATTAATATATGAACCTCGTTTTGCTGCCTAAAAATGGGGTGTCATCTCCCATTCAGGTATATAGACCTGCTGAGTGGAAGAGGTGATTTCAATGCACACAGAGGGACAGTTTTGGAGAAAGTATGTTTACTTTCACAATTTTTTACAAGTCTCTGAATGTGCACTTGACTGCTTAGATTCGCTTTGGTAAGTACTTCTCGACAGTTTTCTTCGCGTTTTCTTCCGCTCCCTCCCCCTCAGTCGTTCAGAAATTCATGTGCTTGGGAGGCATCCCTTCCCCGCTAGCTGGGGAGCTAGCTTTTTCCCTTTTAAAATGCTTTAAAGCTGACTCACGTTCATAATTGGTTATTCGACCTTGCTTTCAGCTTCATTTCTGATGCTCGATCTCCCACGCTTGCCCCAGTTAGCGTCACTAAATCTCTCACAGCACGGAGAACCATCGGAATGAAGAGGTACCTCAATTCTCCGGCATTCCGCCCTCGAAGAGGCAACCTCTTAAAAGTTCCATGGCCAGAGTCCCTTCCCTGGGTCTCTGGGTGGGTAAGCGGGCCTGCGCACCCCCTCCTGCGGCTGGAGCGCAGCTTCACCCCCGGGAGGTCTGGGAGATGAGTCTGCTAGCGTGCCGCCATAAATCAGAAGTCCCCATGTGCATAAACTTAAAAGCGAGACCAGGGGGGGGAGCGGAAACAAAAGCAACAAAACCTGTTGGAAAAGACTTACCAAGGTGTGCATGAACGTTTGAGCGCATATTCAGAGACTTTGCTAATCTTTGCGAAAGTAAACAACTCATAAAGATGGCGGGGAAGAGGACGGAGAATGAGAAACTTTTAAAAGCGAAAGTAGCTGAGAGTCCACGACCGGAAGGAACCACCGAGTTGGCCAAAATGTTGGCAGAGTCCCTGCGCCACCTGCTGGACCAGATGACTAATCTCAAGGAACAGCTGTCAATAATGAACCAATGTATCACTACTCAGCAGACACAATTGAACGAGACTCTTAAAATTACAGAACAAACAGCTGAGAAAGTGAAAGAAGTTGACGCCACTGCTCAAAAGGTGAAGAAAAAGGTACAAAAATTGGAAAAGAAGCAAATTTCAACAGAAGAACAGCTTTTACAATTACAAATGGAGAAGGCAAACCTGGTCCTTCGTTTCCAAGGTGTCCCAGAGACTAAGGATGAGAATTTGAAGCAAATGATGAACGAAGCATTGGCCCCAGTGAGAGATTTGAAGGCAGACTATCTCATGAGCAAAATCGGTGTGGCCTACAGGTCCTATTCCATATACATAAAGAAGAATAATCTGCCTGGGGAAATAGTAATGAGATTCTTGAAGAGGCACGTGAGGGATTGTATCCGGAGAGCAACGGCGGGGACACCCTTGAAAATCGGGGACAGTACCATAAGGATTCTGAAAGATATCTTATTTGAAATAAGACAAAGGAGAAAGAAATATAAAGATTTAATTCTTTTTCTTCAAACAAATGCAATTAACTACCGGTGGTTATATCCAGAGGGCGTAACCTTCAAACTTCAGGACAAAAAAGAAAAAATTGACTCTGTTTCCAAAGCATGGGACTTTCTGAGAATCCAATTGGGTGAGCCAGAGGAAGTGGATAAAGAGGAAAAGGACAGTAAGTCCAGTGGCGAGCTGGACTCGGGGTCTTCTGGAGAGGACTCCTAAAAGTCCTTATAAACTGCGGAAAAGACAGGATAAGAAAAAATGAAGGCTGAAGGAATCGGAATTGTGCCTTTGAAAATACTGTTGTTAATATTGAGATGCTTAGGGGTCTTTTCCCAACAGCTAAATTTAAGATTTAAAAGTTATATTAGCGTATGAGACTAAATTCATAAAATTGTTAGCATTTTAAGGGATGGCATTGTGTACAAGCTAATTTGATGAGTTTTTAGTTAGTAGTGGTTATCTTTTCTTTCTCCTTAAATGTAGTTCCCCTCCCCTATTTTCATTGTAGTTTGTAGTCCTTATATAAAATGCAATAAAAAAATCCCCTTCGGGGGGCTAACAAAAAAAGGAGTGTGTGGAATGTTCAGAAAGTGCCACCCCACTTCACAATTATATATAAGTAGAGATGATTTAGAAAATATCTGTTGGCTATATTCTTTTAATGATTCTTGAAATAAACTTTGTAAATATTTTTAATAAGATCAGTCTGGTTATTCGTGTGCACCTGCCTTGGGAACTTTTGGGGTCAGCTTGTTGAATCCTTTACAGGGTTGTTTTACATTAGGGGTTTTATTCCTTTCAAGTAAGCACAGTATATTTATGACTTTTACTCATTTCATCTACTTTTGGTACACAAGGGTTCAGTAGTTAAGATCTAATTCATTTTTAATTTCTCTTATTTTTGTTTAATTATGCTAGGTTATCTTTTATCTTCTATTATGTATTGATATATTCTTTAGGTTTTTTATGCTGATGATATTGTTTGGAAAAATTGATTGTGTCCAATGTAACCAAGTAGTGCTTTAATTGTGAGTAGGGATGTGCACAACCCCCCCACCCCCATTATTTGGGTATATTGAACCTGGAAAATATCGGTATTTCCTGATATTCCCAAATCCCAATATTGGTATGGTATTGGGATTTGGGAAATATTCTGGATTTCCAGATTTTTTTGGCTTCATTATACCCTATGGGGACCATTATAGGCTATAATGGAAAATGGATCTTGGGGTATCTGGGGATAGGGGCTGTTTTTGTTTATTTATTTTTTTAGATAGAGGCACCAAATTTTCAACATAGCTGCTGGTGCATCTCCTAAACCTCCCCCCCAAGTTTAAAAAAGATTGGACTAGGGGGTCCAATTCAATATTCAATTCAATTTATTACAGGTCTTTATGACCGAAGTCTTGACCAAGAGGATACCAAAGGGGGGTAAAATAGACATAAATATGTCAAGGTACATAATAACAGTCACATAAAACCCAGGCTGAGCCCAGAGATTAAAAATTACCTAACTACACTTGGGGCGGAGCCAACTAACTAAAATCATCTGAAGATTAAAAATCGGTGTCGAAGTTTCTATGGGTCCCAGAAGAAGGTGCCCCCATCTTCTATTGTTTTCAATGGAGGAGGAAAGGTGTTAAAAGAGACATGGTCCCTTTAAATGGCTTCTCCAAGCTGAGAACTCACTTCTGTAACTGCAACTATCCAGCGGAATATTTTTGGGATTTTTTAGGACAGCCGTTTTTGGATAGCCAAATCACGAGCCCCCTCAATGACTGGCTGAGAAATTACCTGATAAATACTGATAAGGTATTTATTGCGGGGGGGGCCCTCAGTTTATACCAAGTGCACACCGCTAATTGTGAGCCAGTGGATAGCTTATAGGACTGAAATCTTGGTTCAGAGTTCTGCTGAGTTTAAGATCTATTGAGTAGCCCTGGGAAAATAGCTGCATTTTGCATCTAGAAAATGGGAATATTAATGAACTGTCACACAGTACTTTTGAAAGAATGAAAGAATGAAGGACAGCAAAACAATCTTACACTGAAAGTACTACATCAATAGTAATCACCAAATGGTCCCTCTAAATCTTTTACCATTGCAAAGCATGAATTCCAAAATTTTATAATCTACTGCAGCTAGCAGTGCATAAACCATTGGCTTTGTACTGTTTTAATTTGTTTTGATAAGTTATCACATTTTATGTGTAGTGTTTTTTTAAAAAAAAACACTTCAATATAACAATCAATACGTTTTTCACTGTTCTCTTTTATTTGCTGCTTCAGTTGTTCTGGCTTCTCATCCATTTTAATACATTCTTTGGTTAATTTCAGAGACTGATTTCTCCAAGTTGACAAATGGTGCAGTTGTCTCTCATCTTAGTTCTCTTCTAAATTAGCTGAAGCTTCAATGAATGTGAGACAGGATTTCTGGGAATTTTACCGGTTGGAAACCTACATAAATCCTTGATAAGGAGTAACTCATATTATACTAACTGAAAGTTACTTCTAAATAAACGTACCTGGAATCAGTGTGATCTCAAATCATATTTACTCACTAGAATGTCCCAGTGAGAGCTCTCACACAAAATGACTGTAGCAAATTTTCCACATATACTCGAATATAATGCCAATATATTGAAACACTGAGACATTCAGTGACATTTTCACATATGAAATGCCCCAAATCATTTGATAGTTTGGATATGATGAGAGCCCACTAAATGTTGGAGATGATGTTTTCCCATTCTAATTCTTGGCCCATGTGAGTGCTTGACTCTCTGGCGAGAAGATTGCTTTCCTTTCCAACTATTTCCATGCCTTAGTAACATTGGCCTATTATGCATGGATGCTTTTCCTCACTTTCACTATGCAAGTCTGTCGGTTTTCTTTGTCGTTCTGCATTGATTTTCCTCCCTTCAGCACTCAGTTCACTTTCTGGTCACTGTTTCCCTGGGTTTTCTGAGAGTGCTTTTGTGCCAATTTTCTCCTTGTTTCACTTCCAAGCCAAAGGTAATGGGGATAAAGTTTAAAAGGAGCTGTGCAAGGTTTGATTCCCTGCTGGCATTGACTTGAAAGAAGGATTGGAGAGGAGGCAAATGGCAGCATCCCCAAAGCAAAAAAAAAAAAGGATTTCAGTGATGCATGCAAACAAGATAAAGGGAGGGATTGTCAGTGCAGAATGAAATTGACATGAGATGTAAAGACAGAGAGACACTGGGAATGGAAGCTTAAAGCTTTGAAAACATTTTTCCCTTTAATGTTTTAGTGAAGGGGGGGGGCATTTTGGCAGTCACCAGAAGCCTAACATTAAAATGGAGGCTGAGCCACATGGACCTTCTGCAAACTGCCAAACTTAAGAAGCTCTTGGGATCAATCCATCTAGAAGAAGAATGCAATCCACACAGGACAGGCTCTAAAAAACTGCCAAGGTCATGACCAGTGTGCAGGATCAAATTAGAGAATCACAAAGAGAAAACCACACAAATTTGCAAGGAAGGGCAGGAAATTAGCATTACTATATAGGTGTGCTAGGGCATCCGTGGAAATAGCCCCCAATTTTTTTTTCAATTTAGTGGCACAAAACTAAAAAAGCTCTCCAGAGCTTCTGCCAGAGGACCCCTCCCCCATACAAATTGCAGCCCAGTGCAAAGCATGGTGAGTTGCAGCTGGCATTGCACAGGCACACACGTGTTGCCAACTATCACAGCTTGCAATGCCAGTGGATTCTACCTTGCATTCTGTACACTCAACATATATCCCCATGTTATGAGATCATGTGACTCTTTTCCATTTTTCACAGTGGCCCATAACACAGCAGAGAATCCCCTAGTGCTTGGCATCAGTGTTCCCTCTAAGCTGAGTTAATGTGAGCTAGCTCACAGTTTTTTAACCTCCGGCTCACACATTTTTGTCTTAGCTCAGGAAGGATGGCTTCAGAGCAAACTAATTTATGTAGTAGCCAAATCACTCGCTCACAACTTTAATGCCAGTAGCTCACAAAGTAGAATTTTTGCTCACAAGACTCCATAGCTTAGAGGAAGCATTGCTTGGCAGTATGGAAAATGGGGCTTTGCAGCTGCTTGTCAGTTTCAGGAAAAGTCTGGTCAATTTCAACATCAGGTTGAAATTGAAAATCCCCCTTTGTCTGCATTCCTTTCTGTTCCCTTTCATTCAGTGAACTAATGCTAAAATACATGTGCGATACCTGAACTGGAAGGATTTAAATGGAAGGCACTTGCTGAACGCTAATGCACAGCTATGACAGGGCAATTACATAATTTTTTAAAAAATTGTGAATGCAACCCCCACATGCCCACCCTGATTTAGAAAAGTGCATTTTTAAAATTGTAGCTGCAGAATAAATACACTGGATGAAAAAGAATGGTGTATAAGGCGGGCACAGAATCCAAGGTCAAGATTAATGTTTTACTTCTCTGAAAATCTGCAGTAGGATGTGCATGTGTAATAGGCCATTGTATGAGGCCTGATCAGTGAAACTCTGACAATCATGGTATATGTTGAGAGTAGGGCAGGGAAGAGAGATAGAGATAGCACAAATTTACCCGCTGTGAGCTGCTGCACATGTGATTGCAGTGGGCTAATGCTCACAGAGGCCTGATTTAAACAGGTTAAGAAGATGTCGCCCATGCAATCTTTTATGCACCCAGTATCGCATTTAAAACTATATTGCAATGATTTGGGTCCCATGAAGAATTTCTGCAGATGGAAGAAATTCTGCCAATGGCATGTGACTTTCTCATCTCCCTACCCCTGCTGCTATATTGATTAGGTCCTTTTAAGCAGGAGGCCTTTGATACTACAGGTTCATATCACCCTGCAGCTATGCAGCTGCCAATAAAAAGACACATGCTCCAAGGTGTTACTGATGGAAGTAGGATGGTTTATTGCAAGGCATAATAGCACAGTACACTACAAAAGCAAACTATCTAATACATGAATGAATGGGGAAAGTCATGGATATAGAAATAGCAGGAAGCTATATGCTACAAGTAATGTGGGGTACATAAGCAGGCAATGCATAAGTAAATAAAACATGAGTCCACAGTACACTTCTAAACCAGTCCCCAACAACGAACACACTAGATAATGGTGAGATGAACCGTAACTGGTAGCAGCTACTGCCAGGTCAGCCTTTTATCATCTTCGGCTGATCAGGCAGTTGGTTCCCTTCCTCTAATACAATGACTTGGCAACAGTGATCCATATGATGGTCACTTCGAGATTAGACTACTGTAATGCTCTCTACATGGGGCTGCCCTTGTCCCAAATACGGAAGCAAAATGCTGCAGCCAAGCTGCTGATGGGTCTCTCTATGCAGGAGGATATCTAGACTGTGCTAAAAGCATTGCACTGACTGCCAATAGCATACCAGATTCGCTTCAAGGGGCTGGTTTTGACCTTTAAAGCCCTTTATGGTCAGGGTCCAGCATACCTAAGAGACCGCCTTTCCCCACATGTTCCCCTGTGTTCAGGGACCCAAAATCAGCTGGCCCTCCCAGGCCCAAAGATGCCAGGCTGGCGATAACCAGGGCCAGAGCCTTTTCAGTGGTGGCTCCATACTGGTAGAACAAGCTCCCAGAAGAGATCAGGGCCCTGTGGGACCTCATAGTTCTGCAGGGCCTGCAAGAAAGAGCTCTTCCACCAGGACTTTGATTAGGAGCCACAGTAAACATCTGAGAAGTGACCCAGTGCCCTGACCCACAACTTACAGCCTGGGTCCACCATACATACAAACAGATCCACTGAACTGGGGTAAGAATACCATAATGCCCCGAAAAGTCCCTACAAGTTGCGGAAGAGAAAAGAAAAGAAGAAGTAAAGGCTGAAGGACTCTGAATTGTGCCTTTGAGAACTTTGGTTCTTGGGGATGATTGGGGGTACTGTTACTAGACAGTTAAATGTAAACTCTAAGGATAAAAGGTTTTAAATGTTTGACTCAGTTTATAAAAGGAACAATGATGAGAAGACTTGATGTATCAAAGCTAGTTGGAGGATCTCCTTTCTTGGGTTTTTAGATAGTAGTGGGTACTTTACTTTCTCCCATATGTGTAGTCCCCCCCTTTTTCTGTTGTAGTTTTTTGTAGTTATAAAAAAATCAATAAAAAATTCCCTCCGGGGGCTTTAAAAAAAAAAGAATACCATCATCACTGTCACTTAAGCAACACTGTTTCATCTGAAATTTCTGCTCTCGCACTTTATTTGAACCCTGTTCCAGCACTTTAAGGTATTAATTTAATTGTTACAGTGTTTTATGACTGATTTTAATTGTATTTATATATATGTTTTTATGTAAGCCACCCTGAGACTGCTTTGGTGGGGAGGGAGGGGTACAAATTGAACAAATAAATACATAAATAAATAAACTGGCACCTTTAAGACCAACAAAGCTTTATTCAAGCTTTCGTATATCTGAAGAAGTGTCCTTGCACATGAAAGCTTATACCTTGAATAAAACTTTGTTGGTCTTTGAAAAGTACTCGGAAACGTGGAGTGATTCAGCAAAGAGTACTTTATTAAGTGAAGAACAAGACAAGGAACCCCGGCACGCAGGCCGGTATATATGCTCAGAAA